>NC_081565.1:88527838-88546526 GCF_022355385.1 Mustela nigripes | reverse complement strand
CACGTATGGGATCGAGTCCCGCATCGGGCTCTCTGCTCAGCAGGGAGCCTGCTTCCTTCTCTCTCTCTCTGCCTGCCTCTCAGTGTACTTGTAATTTCTCTCTGTCAAATAAATAAATAAAATCTTTAAAAAAAAAAAAAAAGAAATCAACAAAATAATTTCATTCATAGTAGTATGGAAAATACTTAGATATAAATTTGACAAAGATGTACAAGATCTGTACACTGAAAACTATAAAGTATTGCTGAAAAAAGTTAAAGATCTAAATAAAGAAAGATTTCTTTTCATGGATTGGGAGATTTCATATTATCAAGAAAGCAACTGTCAACTTCCCCTGTAAAATTTAATGTGGTCCCTGTGGAAATCCCAGCAAATTTTTTGGAGATATATTTGGAGATATATTTGACCAGCTAATCCTATAATATATATGGGAATGTTGAAGGCCTGAAATAGCCTAAATAGTTTGGAAAAATAAAAAATCTGGAAACCTTGATCTACCTGGTTCAAAATTTGCAACAAAACATATAGCCTAGACAATGGAAGTCTGGCATGTAGGACAATGGCACATTGAAATAATGTGCACAAGAAAGAAAATCTTATATTTTATTATAAATTGATTTTCAAAAAAGCCCCTGAAACAATTCAATGCAGGAAAGACTAATCGTTTTTTGTTTTTGTTTTTTCTTTTAACTGAGAAATGGTGCTGGGACAAACAGACGAGTCATAAGAAAATCCATAAACCCAATCAACAGAAAAGCTTACATCACACTAACAACCATGAACTAAAAATCAACCTGAATGTAATTTTTCAAGGAAAACAGCAGAAGATCTTCATGATCTCTTAGCTATGACACCAAAAGCATGATCCATAGAAAAACCAAACTTACTAAACATCAGCAAAATTAAAACCTTTTGCTCTTCAAAAGCCACTGTGGAAAGTATGAGAAGACAAGCCAGAGACTTGGAGAAAATACTCGTATATTGCATACCTGATAAAGATCATAGATAACACCTCAGTAAAAAGACAAAACATTTTCTGAAATAAGCAAAAGATTTGAATGGGCATTTTTACTGAAGAAAATATGTGAGCGGCAATGAAACACCTGCAAACACATTCGAACCCATTGGTCGTTAGGGGAAAGCTGATTAAAATTATAGGAAGAGAGGGGTGCCTGGGTGGCTCTGTGGGTTAAAGCCTCTGCCTTCGGCTCAGGTCATGATCCCAGGGTCCTGGAATTGAGCCCTGCATTGGGCTCTCTGCTCAGTGAGGAGCCTGCTTCCTCCTCTCTTTCCGCCTGCCTCTCTGCCTACTTGTGATCTCTGTCAAATAAATAAATAAAATCTTAAAAAAAAAAAAAAGAACGTTAAAACTATAGGAAGAGAGCACCTCATACCCTTATGAGGACTATAATAAAAACACAAGTGTTGGCAAGCCCATGGAATATACTAGAAGCTTTCTAAATGGGAGCAAGAATGTGAAATGATGCAGACTCTTTGGAAAGCCGTTTGTCAGCTTATACAACCTTGAAGATAAACTTACATCTGACCCAGCATTTTCATTCCTTTCCAGGAATCTACCCAGGTAAAATGAAAACAGATGTCCACATGAAGACCAACACATGAATATTCACAGCAGCATTGTTTGTAATATCCCCAAACTGCAAACAGGGGTGCCTGGGTGGCTCAGTCAGCTAAGCGTTGGACTCTTGATTTTGGTCAGCTCAGGTCATGATCTCAGGGTCGTGAGATCGAGCTGGGTGCGGGGCACTGTGCTGGGTGGGATATCTGCTTGAGATTCTCTCTCCCTGTGCTTGCACGCACCTGCAGGTGGGCACTCTCTCTCTTAAAAAAAAAAAAATTGCAAACAGTCCAAATGTCGTCAACTTGTAAATGGATCATCAAAACATGGTTCCCCCGTACCAGAGCAGAATATCAGTATACACCCCAGCATGCACGAACTTCCAAAACAATGTGCTAGTGTTGCCCGGCAGAACTGGGTCCGACCTCAGGTTTGGGGGCTCGCCTCTTGTAGGGCAGCGAGGAGGAGCTGGTAGGCACGAGGCCAGCTCACCGCTGAGGCCCCGGGAGGGCTGTCACACTAAGTGAACAAATCAGACCTGAGAGACTACACAGAATGGGATTCGATTTATGTGAAGTGTCCGGAGAACACAACTGCAGAGGGACATAAAGCAGATCAGGGGCTGTCTAGAGCCTTTGGTGGGAGCAGAGATAGCCGAAAATCTGGTGATTGTTCCACCGTTCTCGAAGTTGACTGAAAATTGTTTAATTGTCCCTTGTATGAATTTTATGGTCTATGGATTATATCTCAATAAAGCTGTTTGAAAGTGGACAGGAAATCTTGTAGCTATGTGACTTAGTGTTTCCATGGCTTCCATTCACCCCACGCGATCCGAGTGTCTTACCGGCTCCTTCTTGTCTCCTTTCTGTGTTGTGGTCTGTAATTTTGTTCTACGTGTTTCTTTCAATGATTTTACCCACTCCTATGGCCTCAGCTGCCACCTTGAACCTTTAAGTGCTGTCTCCAACCCCAAGATGCTTCCCCAAATTCTAAATCGGTATTTCCAAAAGCCTGTTGGACAAATCCAACTGCATACTCCACAGAAATGCCAACCTTGATTCATTTAATATGGTCTCAGGGCCCACCTCACCTTCACCCTCGACCTTAGACTCCCTTCGACAAGGTTCATGAATTACTCTTCCAGACTCCATATGAAATATAAATGCTTCCCAACACTAGTATAGTTTCACCAAAACCGAAGAGTGGATTTTTTTTTAAAATTATTGAAGTATAAGTTCTTAACTAGTAAGTAAAGCTGTGTGCTTCTGTTTTCATTAAATAACAATAGTGGTTATTAAACTGGTATTTCAGGCCACCTTGTGGCTCCGTCATTAGGTGTCTGCCCTGTCTGCGTGGGATCAGGCCAAAATTTTTTTAATTAAAAAAATTAACTGGGGGCGCCTGGGTGGCTCAGTGGGTTAAAGCCTCTGCTTTCGGCTCAGGTCATAATCTCAGGGTCCTGGGATCGAGCCCCGCATCGGGCTCTCTGCTCAGCGGGGAGCCTGCTTCCTCTTCTCTCTCTGCCTGCCTCTCTGCCTACTTGTGATCTCTGTCTGTCAAATAAATAAATAAAATATTAAAAAAAAATTAACTGGTATTTCAGGGGCACGTAGGTGGTTCAGTCGGTTAAGGGGCTGACTCTTGGTTTCAGCTCTGGTCATGATCCCAGGGTGGTGAGACTGAGTCTCACGTCTGGCTCCTCACTGGGCGGGCAGCCTTTTTAATATTCTCTCCCTCTGCCCCGCCCCCTCCCCTGCTCACACAGTCTCTCTCTCTCTCTTTCTCCAAAACACAAGAAAACATTGGTATTTCAGTGTATACTGTGTGCAACTCTCATTCCCTTATTCTCTCGTCCCTACCGGTGGTGAATAAAATAAGTTCCCTGTACACCCAAGGAAGTAAGTGTGAAATGAGGGCCTTTCACTCCAAATACGAACAAACTCAGAGTATTATATTGGAGCACACGATAGGGAGCACATCTGACATTTGGATGTTCCCCTTCGGCTACAAAGAAATCAATGACGCACAAAGAGTTAGGGGTCTTTATCCATCTTGGGGAATGTTTTGCAATTAGATGGTTCAGAGTGACAGACTGTAATGTTTCCCTCTCATTTTCGAGATTACCAGTTAGACGGAGCATGTTCTCCTGCCTATGGACCCTTCACGTCCCCACTCCCAGGAATCACCTTCTCACACAGTTCCCATCTGACTATGTGGAGTCTACTGTCTTTTCTCTTGAATTCAGAGGAGCACTTGACTGCCCTGAGTTTGGGTGATGCTGGGACCAGCTGGGCCGGAGGTCAGGCCCTGGGCCGGAGGTCAGGCCCCCCATCTGGGGGTCAGGACCAGGTGTGGGGAGGAGTCTAGGCCTGGGTCAGAGCTGGGCAAGGCTGGGCAGGGCTGGGCTGGGGTCTGGGCAGGCTCAGGGCCCAGGGTTAGGAGGAGGTGGTGCTGGGACCTGTGAAGGGGCGTCAGGGTGGGGACAGGGGCAGGGTCCGGGATCCACACGGGGTCAGGGCGTAGGGTCAGGTCGGGTCGGGTCAGACTGGGGTCAACAGCCCTGGGTATGGGTACAGAGGCACCGACCCCCCGCGGCCGAGGCTGGCTGGCGGCCCTGCTCTGGCTCCTGTTCCCGCCCGCAGGCATGCGAGGGTCCTGGTCGGTGGCCTCCCGGGCCCTGGCCCCCGCTCCGGAAGAGGCCGACTCGGAGGAGCCCCGGCGGCCGGAGGGCGGAGCACAGCGGTTGGCGCCCGAAGCGGGTGCGTTGGGCTGAGGCGTGTGGGCGGAGGGGCTTCCGCGAGGGGCTGGGGCCCTCTCTTCTCTCGGCCCCCTCTCACAGGCGGCCCTAGGCCATCCCCAGACCCCAACACAGGCGGGTAATAGTCCCCACTGCAGACCCCCTGGAACTGGGCAGGTGCCAGGCTTGGCCCTGGCATGGCGGCTGGGCTGGGGAGGCCTGCGGCTGGATGGGGGCCCGAGAGACGGCTCCCAGCCCGCCAGGTGTGAATCCCCGGACCAGGGCTGTCTCCGTTAGCCCACTTCCTCTTCTTCGAGAAACTGAGCATCCTGAGTCGGGGCAGCGGCTTCCCCTGGGTCCTGCAGCACCAGCCTCCTGCCTGTGACCCTCCTCCCTGAGATGCTGGATGGGGTGGAGGGGCACGGGAGCCTTCTGGACACATGGTCTGGAGCAAGTCCGGTAGGGTGTGAGACCTGCCGCTCTCCGGTCTGCAGAGTAGGTGAGGAGGTAGACTGTGCTAGTCAAAGGAAACGTCTGGGATGTGCCCTGTCGCCAGCAGGTGGGTTCAGGGACACCTGTCTTCCCTGCAGATGCAGCCGTGGCCCCCTGGTGCCCCTTGCCCTGCTCCAGCCGAACCCTGGGCCCTCCCTTGTTCCTCCAGGGTTCGGCCTGTGCTCTGCTCTGTGGTCCTCTGCAGCGGTCAGGAAGGCGGGGTCCAGCAGCCCCTGGATTTTGGACAGGCCCCTTGAGCCTTGGCTGTAGCTTTTATGTCTGTGAAGAGGAGGGCCTCTGTGATCACATCATTTGGGGTCACCAGTGTCTCTATCATGGACAGGCTGGGGGGTGTCTCCACAGTGTGTGGGAGGCCCAAAGTGACGGGGAGGATCTATGGTGGCCAGGATGTGGCGGCTGGCCGGTGGCCGTGGCAGGCCAGCCTGCTGCACAAGCGCGTGCACATCTGCGGAGCTGTCCTCATCGACCCCCTCTGGCTGCTTTCCACCGCTCACTGCTTTCTCAAGTGAGTCCCCTTCCTGAGGGGCTGCAGGGCAGGGCTTGCAAAGGAGAGGAGGAAGAGTGATGGGTGTCCAATGACGCTCCTCTGGGCTTCACCCTTGAGTGCTGTGTGGCCTCCAAACACACGACATTCCTGCCTTTGACCCGTGTCCCCTCCACCTGAATGTGCCCCCCGCTCACCCCATTCTCTGTCCTCGGCCCCAGTGCCTGTCCCCTGACACAAACGTGCCCCCGGAGACTGGCAAGATCAGTCCTGGCGCCATGAAGCGTGGTCAGGCTCTTTGCCTCCTCAGCCAGGGCTTCTGTTCAGCGTCCCCAGACTCTGGAGCATCAGACTTACTGCTTCTGCAGAACGGCATGCCTGGGAGGAGTCGCGGTTGCCCGCACCCGCCTGCCAGGCTGCCTGGGTGGGAGGTGGGCTCTCTGACCTTGACGTGGCTGCTCGAGAGGCTGGCTCCTCTGGCTTCCGGGCTTGGCTCCGTGCCCGGCTTCAGGACAGAAACGGAGGGTCTCAAAGGAGTGGAGGGGATCACAGACCGGGTCAGTGATCTCGGCTCAGGCACTGAGTAGCTTTAAGGGCCCAGAGCCCCATCAGAACCGGCCCTGTGCCACACATGAGCCCCTCTGTGGCAAGGGGGTGTCTCCGTGCCGGCAGGAGAGAAAGCCGACGTGCTGAGGGGGGGAGCGGCCCGTGGACAGGGAGGGAGGTCAGGAGAGGTGCAGTGGCCCAGCTCGCACGCATGGTGCTGGAGGGAAGGGTTTGGGCTGGTGGGGAGGAGGTCGGGAGGGGTTGGGGGGGGCGTTTTCCGGGTGCCGGGCCGTCCAGTCAGGAGGGTAGGACGTTTTGTCACTTTTGTTCAGGGGACAAGGCAAGGTTCCATTTCCTGCACTCATTTGCTCATTTGCCAGATCTGTTGTGAATGCTTATGACAAGGGGACAAACAGCTGTGGGGCAGGAAGGCATTCAGAGGAGGAAGGGACAGGACAGGTGTGGGGCCGCAGCTGGGCCATGGGGAGCTTTGGGAAGGGTCAGGCTAGAGGGAGGTTGGAGCCGGAGCTTCTCTGTGTAAAATGGAAGAGCGTGGTGTGAGGCCCCGGCAAGAAGCCTTGAGCACGAGGAGCCCCTGCTCCTCCAGGTGGAGTGGGGAACAGAAACGCAGCTGGCCTCGGGAGAGCTGGGAAGCGGAGACCCAAGCGGCCTGGCCTCCCGCAGGCGCAGGCTCCGGAGGGAGGGGCGGTTAGACGAGGGGCAGGGAGAGAGACCTGGCCCGTGCTCAGAGCGGAGGGTGACCGCGAGCTCTTCTCTGCCAGCAAATCCCTCGCCCCCGCGGACTACCAGGTGCTGCTGGGAAGCACGCAGCTCTACCAGCACTCCCAGCACACGCGGAAGATGCCCCTGAGCCGGATTATCGTGCACCCAGACTTTGAGAAGCATCACCCCTTTGGGAGCGACATAGCCATGCTGCAGCTGCACCTGCCTGTGAACCTCACCTCCTCCATCGCCCCCGCCTGCCTCCCGAGCCCTGGCATGCGGCTGTCTGGCAACTTGTCCTGCTGGATCACCGGCTGGGGGATGCTCAGCGAGGACAGTGAGGGGGTGTGGGGCTGGGTGAGGGCCACAGGGGAGGAGGGAGGCGTGCTGGGTCGGAGGGGGCCCAGGCAAGTGGCCATGGAACCTTGGACCTTGGGCCTCATTTCTAGAGGACGGGGCTGTTTTAGTTCTAGTTCTGAAAAATGTGTGATTCTAAGTCCAAGGGACTGTCCAGCCTCCAGCATTGTCTCTCTCTCTCCCTCATGCGCACACACACGCATGTGCGTACACATGTACACATGCACACATGAAGGCACACACACGCACATGAAGGCACCCGTACACATGCACACACATGCACACACGAAGGCGCACATGCATGCACACACACGAAGGCGCGCACACACACATGTACACACGAAGGCACACATGCATGCACGCACATGAAGGCGCGCACACACACGTACACACAAAGGCACACACGCACACACGCACATGAAGGCGCGCTACACATGCACACACGAAGGCACACATGCATGCACGCACATGAAGGCGCGCACACACACGTACACACAAAGGCACACATGCACTCATGCACATGAAGGCGTGCATACACACGCACACACATGCACACACGAAGGCACACAGGCTGGTTCTTCCTCCTTGAGGGCAGGGACCGTGTCTCACTTGTTCTGATATCCCAGGGGGGCCCAGGGCCTGGCACTTGGTAGGCATTTCCCCATTGCTCCAGACTGGTCTCCCAGCTCCCATGCCATGTACCCTGCTTTAGTGGCAACACGGCCGTCTGCTCTCTTTAAAACACGAATCTCGCCACTTCCTGCTCAGCTCGCTGCATGTCTTCCCATCTGTGCTTAGAACAAGCCCAAACTCCCCGCTTTGGGGGTCGGGCCTGCGTGGCACTGGCCCCCAATCTCCCTGCACGCCTCTCCCCTGCTACATCCCCCGTCCCAGCCACCAGCCTCCTTCCTGCTTGAGTACACCAGACTATCCTCACCCCAGGGCCTTGGCCTCACCTGGCTTCTCCGCCTGGCCCCTCTGCCCACTGGCCCTGGCTGGCGGGAGTCACTTTGTCTTTATGCTACCACTCAGCCCCTCGTCTGCAGAGTCGTGTTGCTCACGGGAGTGGAAAGAGGTATCTCCTCCCGTTCTGTTTCCTTCACACCATCTATTAGATCTGTAATAGTCCCGTCCACTTACCTCACTCCCCCGCTGTCCCCAACAACAATGCCCCTTGGGTCGGGGTGTCCACAGATGCCCAGCGTGAGGACAGATGAATGGACGGGTGAGTGCTCGTGGCTGGTGGCCGGTGGGCAGATGCTGGAGGAATGGAGCCACACGTGAACGGGTGGGTGTGTGGACAGGTGGGTAGGAGGGAGCACAGTGAGGCACGAGGTAGGAGGACGGAGGGGTGGGAGGAAGGTCACTGAGGGGCAAGGGTCTGTGTTTGCTAAGGGCCCACGAACGGCGCGTGTTGGTGGGATTTGCCGTCTGTCTTTGTGGACTAGGATGGGTATGAGGCGCAGGAAACAGAGGGGCCTGCGGAGAGTCTGGGAGACGGGAGAGGAGCCTGTGAGGGATGAGGAAGGCTGCCACCAGGTTCCAGGCTTATCTGTGCTGAGCAGGCCCGTGCTTGGGGGCAGTGGGGGTGCGGCGTGGCTGGGCTTCCCCACAGAGCACGCCCCCGGTCCCCTTCTCGTCCACACAGAGCACCTGCCCTCGCCCTTCCCTCTGCAGGAGGGTAAGGTGACCCTCGTGGAGAACCAGTTCTGTAACGTCTTATACAGACAACGACTCAGCAACAGCGAGAGCCACTCTGTGCGAGAGGAGATGCTGTGCGCTGGGGACTTCTCAGCGGGAAGGGCCATCTGCCAGGTAAGCGGGGCCGTTTCTCTTCTTCCTGCCTGCTTCCCTCCATGTCCCCAGGAGCCTGTGTTGCTTCTCGTCTGCGTGTGGACGCCCCCGGGCCTGTGTGTCTTTCCTTCTAGTTTTTCCTCGCACTTTGATGTTGCGCTGCCCGTCCTTTTCTTCCAGGAGCTCCTTGTACTTTTGTGTGTTCTCGATGTGCTTCGGCTGCTGGGCCCGGGGCCCGGAAGGGTCTCTTTCCCCCTGTGTGAGCCCCTCCTGCAGGTGGGCCAGCAGACCCAGCGAGGGAATGTGGCCGGCCTCATGTAAGGCAGCTCGGCTGGACCACCCTGGCGCTCCGACTTCAAGCCCACCCTTCCTCCCAGCACACTCCCCGGGCTCAGCCTGGAGAGCCGGCCAGCTTTTGGATGCCTTTCCTACAAGGAAATCTCCAGAAGGGCAGGAGAGGAGGGGCAGGAGGGAGGGCCCTGGAGCTAGACACGCAACTCGGCCACTTGTCCCTGCCTGCCCGGGGGCCTTGGGCGGCACCTTCCGAGCCTGAGTGGGATTCTGAGGCCTCTTCATGGGGTTGTCGAAAGGCTGGTGTAGTGGGCTGAATACTGTTCCCCAAATTCATGTTTACTGGGAGCTTTAGGACGTGACCGTACCGGGAACTACGTAGGGTCTTGGCAGCTGTGATTAGGTCTCGAGGTGAGACCGTTCTACATTCAGAGGGGCCCTAAATGCAACGACTGGTGTTGTTAAAAGGTGGAGGGAAAGGCGCCAAGACCCTTGACGTCAGAGTCTGCCTCTAGAACTGGCAGAGGCAAGTTTCTGTTGTTTTCTAAGCCCCCTGGTTAGTGGCCATATGTGATGGTGGCTCCAGGAAACCCAGAAGGTGTGAGGCGGGCCTGCCGGCGGGGAGGCCTGACTTACAGCCACTCTCACTACGGCCTGGGAAGCTGCTGGGCCAAGGGAGGGGCCTCAGCCGACTGTCCTCCTGGTAGGAGGTAGACCTGCTCTCCTGGTTCTCAGGCCACAGCCGATAGTGGGGACCGTGTGCCCCAGCCTCCTCACAGGGCCAGCTGTACCCAGAGGGGACACACACTCAGACATCCCTTCTGACTCTTCCCTGCACCTGCCTTCTCCAGGGGAGACCAGGCCTGTAGAGCTTAGAGCCGGTGCCCTTTGTGGGCCTGGGGGCTGGACGTTGTAGTGCCCTCCACCCCAGGCTGAGGACCCCTCTGAGCTGGACACCTGGGAGCCCCCCCCATTCTTACCCCCCTAGCCTTCCCATCACCGCAGCCCGTCCATGAGATTCCATTGGCTGCGTCTGCCAGGCCACCTGCTCGGGCCCCCACCCCGGGGCTCTCTTCTCTCCCCTGAAGTGCTCCTCCCCATGCAGGGCCCTGGAAGCAGCTCTGGGCGGTGGGTGCTGCAGGGTGACTCAGCGCTCAGATTGTGGGGTGGACAGACCCGGCTCCCGTCTCAAGCTGTCCTTTCTCGGTGCTGGGAGCCCAGCCGAGATTCTTCACCCATGAAGTAGGGGCGACGACAGCCTCCCCTCCACGAGGTTCCAGTAGAGAGCTTAGCGCCGCGCCTGGTCTGTAGGAACAAGGAATACAGGTTGGCCTTCACTCTCCTGCCCGGTCTGCCGTCCCAATCTGAGTGCTGCGTGGCCTTCTGAGCCTGTCTTAGCCTTGCCCTCTTGGACGTGGGCGTAGCTGCCTGGGCCCCACTGGACACACACGCGCACACCGCTTGTTCTGTCTCTGCGCGGTGCAAACCAAGGTGCGCTTGGTGGGGGCTATGTCAGTGTCGGGGTTTCCTCTGCCTTCTGAGAGCTCTGCAGGGGCCAGGAGGCCACAGGAGTCCATCCTACCTCCTCCAGGCTGGCCCCGGGCCTGGCATAATGTCTGCGCCTCACCTGCGGGGATAGCTGAGGCCTGGAGAGGACACAGGCCGCGGCGGGAGAGGGGCCCAGCTGCGGTGGGCACACCACAGGGAGAACCGGAGGCACTGCAGGTGGGGGTCCCCGGGAGGGTGAGGGGTCACCACTCTCCAAGGAGCCCCTGCCTGTGAGTCTGGGCCCACACTGGTGAGCCACCTCAAACTGGATGGCTGAGAAGATAGATAGTCATCATCTGGCGTTCTGGGGGGGTCCAAAGTCTAAAATGGCGGTGTGGGCGCTGCCAGCTCCGTCGGGAGGCTTGAGGGAAGAATTTCCTCTCCTTCTCAGGTCCTGGGGCCACCTGCACCTGCTGGCCCGTGGCTGCCTCTAACCACAGAGCTCGTGGGTCTAGCCTCGGTTTGGGGGGCCCAGCTCCTCCTGTGACTCTGACCTCCTGCCGCCCTCTGTCTTGTGCGGACCCGCCCAGACAACCCAGAGCAATCTTCCTATCCCAAGACCCTCAACTCCACCACCACTGCAGAGCCCCGTATAAGGTCCCGGGTTCCAGGGGTAAGGCTATCATTGGCCAGCCACTCCTGTGCCCTTCTGTTTCCTCCAAACGACCTTATACCCAGCCCTGGGTCTCAGCCGGAGATCTGACAACACCCAGGCCATCGATCGGCCTAGGAGCCCAGCAGTCTTCCTGTCCCCACACCCACCATGCACTGCCAGCCCCTCCTGGGCTCCTGGAGTCTCTCCAGCAGAGACGTGCAGCAAGAGTGCCCTCCTCCCCAGAAGACCCCCCGAGAGTACTGAGCCCCCCAACCCACGCCACCCAGGTGTGTCCCCACCATGCCACCAACATGCCCTGCCAGTGTTTCAGGACTCCAGTAACTCCCAGCACCCCACCAGGTGACCCCAGCCAGGTGACCCCTGCCTGCTCCCCCAGCCCCCAGCAATGTGGGCTGCCTCCAGCAGGCCTGGGCTTGGGTGTTTTCTGGTCATGCTCGACCAAGAAGCGGGGGGGAAAAACCAAAGTCCTAAATGGATGAAAAGGAGGGGGCCCCAGGGTGTGGGGACGGATGGTAGCTGCAGAGGCTTGAGCCGACCTGCCTCCACTCACAGCCAGCCCTCCTGGGCCCTGTCCCTTGTCCCAGCCACCAGCGCCCCCCTTGGGGGACGGGCAGAGGGCAGAGTCCTGAGGGGAGGTTGAATCCCATGAAGCGCAGTTTCCAGGCCCCCCGGTGTGAACCTGAAGGGTCCATAGGGCGACGCTGGTCCAGACTTTCCCAGACTCACAAGCCCCGCCTACCTCTGCCATTCTCAGACTCTGCTCCGTCACCCACACTGACTCCCCTCTCTCTCTTAGGGTGATTCCGGGGGCCCCCTCGTCTGTGACCTCCCCACGGCCTGGGTTCTGGTGGGGCTGGCCAGCTGGGGATTGGACTGCTGGCACCCTGTCTACCCCAGCGTCTTCACCAGGGTCAGCTACTTCACCGACTGGATCAACAAGACCCGGAGGCTGACCCCTCCGCCCGATCCCACATCTGCTCCTCAGATCCGGGTTCCAGATCAGCCTCTGCAGGCCACCAGCTCATTCGACAGCAGCACAGCCCTCTTACCTCCCCAGACTTGGCTCCTGCTGCTGTTTGCACTCAGGGACTCACGGCAGGCCCTGCGGTGACCCGCCGAGCCCCTCTGTCTAGCTCTCTGCCTCCAGCCCCAGTCTGCTTGCTGGAACCTTCCACGCCTCCCCTCCCCCAACCTCACTGGCTCTCAGTGGTCCCTCCAGGACTTTCCTGTCCATCAGCTTCCACCCCGAAGCCAAGCCTGAAAAACCAAAACAGAAACAAATAAAGACTCGTCCTGCTCCTGACTTGGGACCCCACTGCTCCTCCTGCTTCTCGGCATTCGTCCATCCCTTGACATCAGGCATCTGGCTCCTGGGACAACTGTCCCAGGGTGGAGGGGAGTGGTGGTGGTGGAGGGAGTGGGCACAGGGCTGCCCGTTGGGAAGAGGGCAGACTTCACTCCTGCCTCGGGAGCACTGGGGAGCATGTGCGCCTTCAGAGGAAGTGTGCGAAGCAGCTCAGGCTGCATAACAAACACTAGAGCTGGGGGGTGGGGACTCAAACAGCAGAATTTATCACCTCTCAGTCCTGGAGGCAGGAAGTCCAGGGGGTCCACGCGTGGGCAGGGCTGGTTTCTCCTGAGGCCTCTCTCCTGGTAGACACCATCTTCCCTGTGTCCTCACATGGTCATCCCTCCGTGTATCTATCTGTGTCTTGATTGCCTTATAAGGACACCAGTCCCATGAGACTAGGGCCAGCCCAGGGACCTCGTTGACCTTTAGTTACCTCTGTAAAGAATTTATCTCCAAATACAGCCACATTCTGAGGCGCAGGGAGTTAGGGTACCAATATAAGAATTTCAGAAAACACAATTCAGCCCACAAGCAGAAGACAGACATTCCACTAGATATCTACAGTGTGGGGAAGCAAGAATCTCCCCCAAAGTAGAGAAACAGCAACCCAGGGGTTCAGAGGAGGGAGGACTGACTCCCAGTGCAGGTGGTGGGAAACTCTAGACTGCTGGGTGGTTAAGTTGGACTGGGGTGCATGACCAGGCCATGAGGAAGGGGGTTCCGGTCTGTAGTAGGAAGGATGCTCGGGCACGAAGGGTCTGGGGGAGTGAGTCAGGTGCCAGGCTGAGAGCCAAGGTTCAGGCCGGTGGTCCTCAGACCTGTGTTCCTACAGTGGACTCCCAACACCTTCCTCCCCTGCCCCTGTGGCTCCACTGTCCCCAGCGGGAAGGGACCCAACTCCGTGTCAAACTCTTCCCTGTGTCCGAAGGCAACCTGCTTGAGGTGTCCACGTGCCTTCAGCAGGGGGATCCTTCTGTCACCTTTCCTGCTTAGCTGACCCAGGACCTAGTGGCCAGGTGATAAGCCTTGAAACAATGTTCTAGGGTGTCCTTCCTGACCGTCTGCCCGACAAAGCCCCGGTACAGCCAGCACAGCCCCCTCCTCACAATGCACCACGCCAGCCCTCACACCCACAATAAGGTGGGAAAGCTCCTATTCAGTGCCAGATCAAGTGCCAGTCCGAGAGTTCCATGCAAATTCTTCCCAATTTTGGCATTGTTTAAATATCTTGGATACTTGGTGACAGATGGGCAAAAATGGACTCAATGCCCGTTAACACTGTGATCTCACTGGTGCAGGTTTTGCCTTCCAAGATGGTCTTGGGAGGCCCCAGGAACGTGTCTTCCCAGGGCCCACGCTTGCGTGGGCATTGCTGGCAGATCCTGCCCTGGCCGTCCCTCTGGCCAGAGCCCCACCAGGGAGGTACCCAATGCGTGGCTGTGTACCTGCCACCGGCTCAGCTGTCTCTGGAGGGGGGAAGTGAGCATTCTCTCCCTTGGTGGAAATTCAGTTCTGGAGCCCCAGGCAGGGGACCTCAGTCTCCCAGATGTCCGTGAGTACTGAGATGGCGTGCCGTTCTCACACGCTCACAAGCTCAGGGCAGCGTGGGCAGTTCAGCTGGAGCCTTAGTGTCTCCACCGGTTCTAACCCTCTCTTCTGCCACCCGTGGCAGCTGCAGCGGGCTGTGCTCTGCAGTTAGGTGCTTCCCTGCCCCTCCTGGATCTTCTCAGACCTCTACCAGAGGCATCCCACACACGCCTCACTCCCACGACAGAGCAACCAACTTTCCCCAACACCTGCAGCAAACTTCCTGCTCAGGATTATTATCCTGCTTCAGTTTCCTATTAAAGATGAAATCAAGTCTCGCAGGGGTCTGTAGGGTTTCAGAGATGGCGCAGGTAGTAAGGAGAACATCGCACTCGGGGAGCTGGAGCTCCCTGCTGTTTCAGACTCCAGCAGGCTGCACTCGGCTGCTGTAACCCTCCCCAGCAGCCCCTCAGACACCTGGGATGGGCTTCCTCAGATCTGGGCCCCAGATCTCCACTCCTGAGTAGACAGTCTAGAGTAGGGCTAGAGGGAAGGGGCTAAGTGGAGGAGACAGTGATCCTGGGAGCAGGGCCTGGAGGGGCACTGGCGGCATCCGTGGGGGAAGGGACATGGAAGGTCTGTCACTGGGGATTCCCTGCCCTCCTAGATGGGGCACTGGGACCGGCTGCCAGCTGTCATTGCCAAGTCAACCCCAGACAAGTTACAGAAGTGAGAACAAAATAACAACCAATTATAGGCTTCCTATTTCCAGTCTGGAGGATAAGGAGCTTGGAAGTCATTACTCCCATTCTCAAAACATGATAAACATTGAAAAAATACCTAAAAATCAACAGCTCTTCTTAGACCCAGCAGGAAACTGAGATCATAGAGCAAACTATGTATGGCCCAGAAAATCAGAGAGACCAGGGGATCGGGAATCCCAGCTTGCACAAGTGTGGCCAGCTGCCAAAGCCAGCCCTGCTGTGGGAGGGTTCATGTGGTAGCTGGTAGCTGGTGGGTAAAGACCTGTGTGGACCAGCTGAGAGTCCACAGCTCTGGAGTCCAGCCCCCGGTGAGGTCGGGGGCACATTTGCACAAGTGTTTCTTCCAGTGGCCTTGTTACGTTCTCAAGCGTAGGCCAGAGAAAACTCCTTCCCACTTCTGGTAGGGCAGACAGTTTCTCCAAACCTGTAACCTCTTTTCATCCCTGACTGGGCCTTTCATCCAGGGAAAGTTTTGATTTTGATGAAGTTCAATTTTTTTCTTTTTTCTTTTATGGCTGTTGCTTTTGCTCTCGGGTCCCAGAGCTCCTCAACAAGCTCTACCACCCAAAGATGTTCTCCTAGTTTTGTTTATTCAAGGTTCAATGTTGTATATCTTACATTTCAATCTATTAATCATTTTGAGTTATTTTTAGATTTACTAAAAACGCTATCCTCTTCCCATCATACTGCTTTTCTGCTTCCCAAAAACACAAGTTCGCTGTATCTCTGTGTGACTATTTCTGAATTCTCTGTCCTGTCCGTGGAACCACACAGCTATCCCTCACCAACACCACACTGCCTTATACTATAGCTTTATGTCAAGTAATAATGTCCTCCAGTTGTATTCTGCTTTCTCAAAAACAGTGCTGGCTATTCTGGTTCCTTTAACTTTACCTTTCTTCTATACATTTTGGGATAAGCTTGTCTAGGTTGACAAAGGAAGTCTGTGGGCAGGTGACATTTTACTTCCAATTCATGAATGTGATATATCTCTTCATTTATTTAGGTCTTGTTTGGTTCCTTTCATGTGGGTTTTACTCATTTTATCATACCAATCCTCTCTTTAAAAAAATGTTATAACCAGCGGCACCTGGGTGACTCATTGTGTTAAGCCTCTGCCTTCAGTTCAGTTCATGATCTCAGGGTCCTGGGATTGAGTCCCATATAGGGCTCTCTGCTCAGCAGGGAGACTGATTCCCCCCTCTCTCTGTCTGCCTCTCTGCCTACTTGTGATCTCTCCCTCTGTCAAATAAATAAATGCAATCTTTTAAAAAGTGTTATAACCAAATATTTAACTTTCTGGAATTGTTGTACATGCATTGTGTTTTTAATTTTTGGTTTCCAATTGTTCATTGTTGGTATTAGGAAATACAATTCATGTTTCTGTGTTGATTTTGTATCCTGAGACACAAGATAGAGTGATCATCATTGGTTAAGCATTTTCTTGTAGATTTCTTTGGACTTTCTACATGACCAGTCATGTCATCCATGAATATGGACAGTAATACTTCCTTCCTTCTAATCAATTTGTTTTTATTTCTTTTTCTTGCCATACTGTATAGGCCAGCATCTATAGTACTAAGTTGAAAATGAGAGATAAAAGAACATCCTGATCTTGTTTTTGAATTTGAGGGAAAAATGTCCATTCTCTCACCAATATGTATAATGTCATCAGTAGGTTCTTTTGTAGATATCCCTTGCTAGGTTGAGGTAGTGCCCTTCTATTCCCAGTTTTATGAGTGTCTAACATGAATGTGTGTTGAGTTTTGTCAAATGCTTTTTTCTGAATTAACTGCTATGGCCATGTGGATCTTTTTCTTTAGACTATTAATATGGTGGTTTACACTTATGATTTTTGAATATTAAACAAGTCTTGCACTCTTAGAATAAACTCCTTTTAATCATAATGTATTGTCAAAGAAACTCAAAATGGATGAAAGACCTCACTGTGAGACAGAAATCCATCAAAATCCTACAAAAGAACATAGGCAGTGACCTCTTTGACATGAGCTATGCAACTTCTTTCAAAACATGTCTCCAAAGGCAAGGGGGAAACAAAAGGAAAAATGAACTGTTGGGACTTCGTCAAGATCAGAAGCTTCTGCACAGCAAAGGAAACAGTCAAGAAAGCAAAGAGGCAACCCATGGAATGGGAGAAGATATTTGCAAATGACACTACAGACAAAGGGCTGATAGCCAAGATCTATAAAGAACTTCTCAAACTCAAGACCCAAAAAACAAATAATTAAGTCAAAAAATGGACAGAAGACACGAACATACAAATGGCTAACAGACACATGAAAGAATGTTTATCATCATTAGTCATCAGGGAAATTAATATCAAAACCCCAATGAGGGGCACCAGGGTGGTTCAGTGGGTTAAAATCTCTGCTTTCAGCTGAGGTCATGATCCTGGGTTCCTGGGATTGAGCCCCGCATCGGGCTTTCTGCCCAGCAGGGAGCCTGCTTTCCCTCCCTCTCCCTCTGCCTGCCTCTCTGCCTACTTGTCTACTTCTGTCTGTCAAATAAACAAATAAAATCTTTTAAAAAATTGTGATACCACCTTAAAGCAGTTAGAATGGCAAAAATTAACAAGGCAGGAAACAACAAATGTTGGAGAGGATGTGGAGAAAGGGGAACCCTCTTACACTGTTGGTGGGAATGCAAGTTGGTGCAGTCACTTTGGAAAACAGTGTGGAGATTCCTCAAGAAATGAAAACTATTGCTTCCCTATGATGCAGCAATGGCACTACTGGGTATTTACCCAAAAGATACAGATGTAGTGATAAGCAGGGCCATATTCACCCCAATGTTCATAGAAGTAGTGTCCACAAAGCCAAAGTGTGGAAGGAGCTGAGATGCCCTTCAACACATAAAGAAACTGTGGTCCATATATGCAATGGAATATTACTCTGCCATCAAAACCATACACTTAAAATGAATGAATTGCATTCTATGTGATGTCTTTATAGAGTTTTTATTTTATAATTGAGCTGGAGCAAACATGTCACAATGCTAACACTGAGTCTACATATCCTCTACACTGCTTTCTATTGCATTTTCCCATTTTTTAATAACATAGTTGAAACATTCCTAATGACTTTACCCATTTTCACTGAAAAGGAGAAAAGCAGTGTGAATGAATGCTGGCCAACGGTGATCTATGAATAACACTTAAATCACTTCACTTATGGGGAGGAGACATAAAAGCATCATGGTGTCAGGGGTCAGTGTCCAGGAGCTGGATCCACAGACCTCATGGGGCAGCAGAGGCAGAATTTTGTGTGACTAGTGAATCAGAAGTGTTCCTTCCCTGTGTTAGGAATGAATATGAGAGAACCAGAATCTGGTCAGATTCCTGCTAACAGACTGCACACTGGGATGGACTAATGTAAATAAATTAAGAGCCCTACGAAGTCGAGATCCTTCTGCAATTTGTGTTTGTGGGTGGAAAACATCTCTACGTACAATGTCCAGACACATTGTACACTCTCACACAACACGCATCCCTGAAACAGGATCCTCAGAATGAACGGACACAAAGTACATTGCAAACACAGACGATAGAATGAGAGTGGGATCTGACTTTCAGAGACCCAGGGAGGATGGCAGGAGGAACCCTCAGACAGCACAGTGTAACCCCAAGATATTTTACGAAAATGAGCACCAAGGGCCCAGGTGTGCACAGGCATACCAGAGGAAACAGGCCGTCAGAACTCAGGGAGTCATGTCCGGGGCCTTCCCAGTGGATGTGCCGGGTGGCGGGGGCCCCTGCCCGCTTGTCTGGGGGAGGGTCCCACCAACAACTACGCCAGGGGGCCGACAAGTGGGGACTATCCAAGCCCAGACTCTCCAGAG
>NC_081565.1:88492652-88527338 GCF_022355385.1 Mustela nigripes | reverse complement strand
GTACAGGTCTGTGAATCACCAGGTTTACACACTTCACAGCACTCACCATAGTACATACCCTCCCTAATGTCCATAACCCCACCACCCTCTCCCAGCCGCCTTCCCCCCAGCAACCCTCTGTTTTGTGAGAGTCAGAATCTCTTATGTTTTGTCTCCCTCCCAATCCCATCTTGTTTCATTTATTCTTTTCCTACCCTCCAAACCCCCCACATTGCATCTCCACTTCCTCATATCCGGGAGATCATATGATAGTTGTCTTTCTCCGATTGACTTATTTCGCTAATCATAATACCCTCTAGTTCCATCCATGTCGGCGCAAATGGCAAGATTTCATTTCTTTTGATGGCTGCATAGTATACCATGGTATATATATACCACGTCTTCCTTATCCATTCATCTGTTGATGGACATCTAGGTTCCTTCCATAGTTTGGCAATTGAGGACATGGCTGCTATAAACATTCGGGTGCACGTGCCCCTTCGGATCACTACGTTTGTATCTTTAGGGTAAATACCCAGTAGTGCAGTTGCTGGGTCATAGGGTAGCTCTATTTTCAACTTTTTGAGGAACCTCCATGCTGTTTTCCAGAGTGGTTGCACCAGCTTGCATTCCCACCAAGAGTGTAGGAGGGTTCCCCTTTCTCCGCATCCTCGCCAGCATCTGTCATTTCCTGACTTGTTAATTTTAGCCATTCTGACTGGTGTGATGTGGTATCTCATTGTGGTTTTGATTTGTATTTCCCTGCTGCCAAGTGATGTGGAGCACTTTTTCATGTGTCTGTTGCCCATCTGGATGTCTTATTTGCAGAAATGTCTGTTCATGACCTCTGCCCATTTATTGATTGGATTATTTGTTCTTTGGGTGTTGAGTTTGCTAAGTTCTTTATAGATTTTGGATACTAGCCCTTTATCTAATATGTCATTTGCAAATATCTTCTCCCATTCTGTCAGTTGTCTCTTGGTTTTGTTAACTGTTGCCTTTGCTGTGCAAAAGCTTTTGATCTTGATGAAGTCCCAATAGTTAATTTTTGCCCTTGCTTTCCTTGCCTTTGGTGATGTTCCTAGGAAGAAGTTGCTGCACCTGAGGTCAAAGAGGTTGCTGCCTGTGTTCTCCTCAAGGATTTTGATGGATTTCTTTCTCACATTGAGGTCCGTCATCCATTTTGAGTCTATTTTCCTGTGTGGTGTAAGGAAGTGGTCCAATTTCATTTTTCTGCATGTAGCTGTCCAATTTTCCTAACACCATTTGTTGAAGAGGCTGTCTTTTTTCCACTGGACATTCTTTCCTGCCTGTCGAAGATTAGTTGACCATAGAGTTGAGGGTCTATTTCTGGGCTTTCTACTCTGTTCCATTGATCTATGTGTCTGTTTTTATGCCGGTACCGTACTGTCTTGATGATGACAGCTTTGTAATAGAGCGTGAAGTCTGGAATTGTGCCACCAACTTTGGCTTTCTTTTTGAATATTCCTTTGGCTATTTGAGGTCTTCTCAGGTTCCATATACATTTTAGGATTATTTGTTCCATTTCTTTGGGGAAAAAAAATGGATGGGATTTTGACAGGGATTGCATTACATGTGTAGATTTCTTTAGGTAGCATAGACATTTTCACAATATTTGTTCTTCCAGTCCAGGAGCATGGAACATTTTTTCCATTTCTTTGTGTCTTCCTCAATTTCTTTCATGAGTACTTTATAGTTTTCTGAGTATAGATTGTCTCTTTGGCTAGGTTTATTCCTAGGTATCTTGTGATTTGGGGTGCAATTGTAAATGGGACTGACTCCTTAATTTCTCTTTCTTCTGTCTTGTTGTTGGTGTAAAGAGATGCCACTGATTTCTGTGCATTGATTTTATATCCTGACACTTTACTGAGTTCCTGTAGAAGTTCTAGCAGTTTCGGAGTGGAGTCTTTTGGGTTTTCCACATAAAGTATCATATCATCTGCAAAGAGTGACAGTTTGACTTTTTCTTTGCCTATTTGGATGCCTTTAAATTCTTTTTGTTGTCTGATTGCTGAGGCTAGGACTTCTAGTATTATGTTGAATAGCAGTGGTGATAATGGACATCCCTGCCGTGTTCCTGACCTTAGAAGAAAAGCTCTCAGTTTTTCTCCATTGAGAATGATATTTGCCGTGCGTTTTTCATAGATGGCTCTGATAATATTGAGGTATGTGCCCTTTATCCCTACACTTTGAAGAGTTTTGATCAGGAAGAGATGCTGTACTTTGTCAAATGCTTTTTCAGCATCTATTGAGAGTATCACATGGTTCTTGTTCTTTCTTTTATTAATGTATTGTATCACATTGATTGATTTGTGGATGTTGAATCAACCTTGCATCCCTGGAATAAATCCCACTTGGTCGTGATGACTAATCCTTTGAATGTACTGTTGTATCCTATTGCTTAGTATTTTGGTGAGGATTTTCGCATCTGTGTTCATCAAGGATATTGGTCTGTAGTTCTCTTTTGTGATGGGATCCTCGTCTGGTTTCAGGATCAAGGTGATGCTGGCCTCATAAAATGAGTTTGGAAGATTTCCTTCCATTTCTATTTTTTGGAACAGTTTCAGGAGTATAGGAATTAAGTCTTCTTCATATGTTTGGTAGAATTCCCCTGGGAAGCCATCTGGCCCTGGGCTTTTGTTTGGAGATTTTTGATGACTGAATCTCCTTGCTGGTTATGGGTCTGTTCAGGTTTTCTATTTCTTCCTGGTTCAGTTGTGGTAGTTTATATGTCTCTAGGAATGCATCCACTTCTTCCAGATTGTCAACTTTGTTGGCGTAGAGTTGCTTATGATATGTTCTTATAATTGTTTGTATTTCTTTGGTGTTGGTTGTGATCTCTCCTCCTTCATTCATGATTTTATTTATTTGGGTCCTTTATCTTTTCTTCCTGATAAGACTGGCCAGGGGTTTATCAATCATATTAATTCTTTCAAAGAACTAGCTCCTAGTTTTGTTGATTCGTTCTGTTGGGTTTTTTGGTTTCTATTTCATTGATTTCTGCTCTTACCTTTATGACTTCTCTTCTCCTGGTGGGTTTAGGCTTTCTTTGTTGTTCTTTCTCCAGCTGCTTTGGGTATAGGGTTATGTTCTACATTTGAGACCTTTCTTGTTTCTTGAGAAAGGCTTGTATCGCTATATATTTTCCTCCCAGGACTGCCTTTGCTGTGTCCCACAGATTTTGAACCGTTGTGTTTTCATTATCATTTGTTTCCACGAATTTTTTCAATTCTTCTTTATGTTCCTGGTTGACCCATTCGTGCTTTAGAAGGGTGCTGTTTAGTCTCCCTGTATTTCAGTTCTTTTCAAATTTCCTCTTGTGATTGATTTCTAGCTTCAGAGCACTGTGCTCTGAAAATATGCAGGGAATGATCCCAATCTTTTGATACTGATTGAGACCTGATTTATGACCCAGGATGTGGTCTATCCTGTAGAATGTTCCAGGTGCACTAGAGAAGAATGTGTATTCTGTTGCTTTGGGATGGAATGTTCTGAATATATCTGTGATGTCCATCTGGTCCAGTGTGTCATTTAAGGCCTTCATTTCCTTGTTGATCTTTTGCTTGGATGATCTGTCCATTTCAGTGAGGGGAGGGTTAAAGTTCCATATTATTATTGTATTATTGTCGATGTGTTTCTTTGATTTTGGTATTAATTGGTTTATATAGTTGGCTGCTCCCATGTTAGGGGTATAGATATTTAAAATTGTTAGATCTTCTTGCTGGACCTACCCTTTGAGTATGATACAGTAGTGTCCTTCCTCATCTCTTATTATAGTCTTTGGCTTAAAATCTAATTGATCTGATATAAGGATTTCCACCTCAGCTTTCTTTTGATGTCCATTAGCATGGTAAATTGTTTTCCACCCCCTCACTTTAAATCTGGAGGTATCTTTATGTCTAAAATGAGTTTCTTGCAGGCAGCATATTGATGGGTTTTCTTTTTTTTATCCATTCTGATACCCAGTGTCTTTTCATTGGGGCATTTAGCCCCATTTACATTCACGGTAACTATTGAGAGAGATGAATGTATTGCCTGTTAGGTGACTGTTACTGTATATTGTCTCTGTTCCTTTCTGATCTACTACTTTTAGGATCTCTCTTTGCTTAGAGAATCCCTTTTAATACTTCCTGTAGAGCTGGTTTGGTGTTTGCAAATTCTTTCAGTTTTTTGTTTGTTCTGGAAGATTTTTATCTCTCCTTCTATTTTCAGTGAATGCCTAGCTGGATATTGTATTCTTGGCTGCACGTTTTTCTTGTTTAGTGCTCTGAATATATCATGTCAGTTCTTTCTGGCCTTCCAGGTCTCTGTGGATAAGTCTGCTGCCAGTCTAATATTTTTACCACTGTATGTTACAGACTTCTTTTCCTGGGCTGCTGTCAGGATTTTCTTTGTCACTAAGACTTGTAAATTTTACTATTAGGTGACGGGGTGTGGACCTTTTCTCACTGATTTTGAGGGGGATTCTTTGCACCTCCTGGATTTTGATGTTTGTTCCCTTTGCCATATTAGGGAAATTCTCTCCAATAATTCTCTCCAATATACCTTCTGCTCCCTTCTCTCTTTCTTCTTCTTCTGGAATTCCAATTATTCTAATGTTGTATTGTCTTATGGTGTCACTCATCTCTCAAATTCTCCCCTTGTGGTCCAGTATTTGTCCGAGTCTCTTTTGCTCAGTTTCTTTATTCTCTGTCATTTGGTCTTCTATATTACTAATTCTTTCTTTTGCCTCATTTATCCTAGCAGTAAGAGCCTCCTTTTTTTTAATTGCACCTTATTAATAGCTTTTTAAATTTCAACTTGGTTAGATTTTAGTTATTTTATTTCTCTAGAAAGTGCTTTATTTCTTCAGAGAGCGTTTCTCTAATATCTTCCATGCCTTTTTCGAGCCTGACAAGAACCTTGAGAATCGTCATTCTGAACTCTAGATCTGACATATTACCAATGTCCATATTGATTAGGTCCCTAGCCTTCGGTACTGCTTCTTGTTCTATTTTTTTTTATGGTGAGTTTTTCCGCCTTGTCATTTTGTCCAGATAAGAATATATGAAGGAGTAAATAAAATACTAAAAGGGTGGCAAAGACCCCAGGAAAATGTGCTTCAGCCAAATCAGAAAAGACCCCAAATCGTTGGGGTGTGGGGGAGAAAGAAGTTCAGGAAAAAAGAATTTAAAAAGGAAAACGAATAAAAAATATAAAAAAGAAAAAATATATATATATATATTAGACTAGTGACTAGAAGAGGGTCACCCACTTAATTTGGGGAGTATTTTGGTCTCTTAGAAGAAACTACCTTCCAAAATTTTAAAGAATGAAAAACATATATAAGGGTAAGCACCATGAAGGGATGGAATATGCATATAAAGCTTAAAAATTTTTTTTAATTTCTAAAAAAGGAGTTGATAAAGTAAGTTGGTTGGGAGAATAAAGAAACAGAAAGTGGAAAGAATTTGCTCGGGCTGGAGATTGGAACAAGCCAGGAGCTAGATTTAGAGTATATTTTGGTCTATTAGAAGAAGTTGTACCCCAAATTTTTTAGAAGAACCCTATGTGTATACACAAAATAGAGTTAGATACAATGAAGGATAAAATATGACTATGATAATGAAGGTTCAGAAAAGTTTTTTTTTTAATGAAAGGTTATTGTTAAGATAAACTAGTTAAAAAAACGTTAAAAGAAGAAGGGTAAAAGTTAAAAAAAATCTAGAAGAAATAAATAACTGCAAGACTAAATAATCATGTGGAGAAAGCCATGAATTCCATGCTTTGCTTTCTTCTCCTTTGGAATTCCGCTGTTCTCCTTGGTAAGTGAACTTGGTCTTGTCTGGATTTCTCGTTGATCTTCTGGGGGAGGGTCCTGTTGTAGTGATTCTCAAGTATCTTTGCCCGAGGTGGAATTGCACTGCCCTTACCAGGGGCCAGGCTAAGTAATCAGCTTGGGTTAGCTTTGGGGAGCTTTTGTTCCCTGAACGCTTTCCGTAGAGGTCTGGAGGATGGGAATGAAAATGGCGGCCTCTCAACTTCTGGCCCGGAGGAGATGAGAGCTCCTCCTGTGCATCGTCAGAGAAATTGCTCAATTGCTCCCCTCTCCCTGGCCTCCAGCCACGCTCCGAGCTCACCCAGCCTGTGACCAAGCATCTCTGTCTCTGGTACACAGCTCTGCCTGGAGTCTCTGAACCACACAGATCCCTGAGCTCTTCCAGGGGGTGTCTCCCTGGATCTTGTGAGGACCCCACCCACAGAGCAGTGGCCTGTGCCATGGATTATGGTTCAAGGTAACCCTGAGCTGAGAGCTCACTCCTTGGCTCTGTCTCTGTAGCTGGCTTCCCCACTCTAATACTTATGAGCTCTATGACACTTAGACACCCCCAATCCTTCTGTGACCCCATGGGACCTGGGGCCATGCTGACCCCATGTGGGCTTCACCCTTCTCCTCTCTAACACCCCTGTCCTCCATGATATTTGTTATGCTTCACAAATAAGTGAAACCATATGATAATTGACTCTCTCTGCTTGACTTATTTCACTCAGCATTATCTCTTCCGGTCCCGTCCATGTTGCTACAAAAGTTGGGTATTCATCCTTTCTGATGGAGGCATAATACTCCATAGTGTATATGGACCACATCTTCCGTATCCCTTCGTCCGTTGTAGGGCATCTTGGTTCTTTCCATAGTTTGGTGACTGTGGCCATTGCTGCTATAAACATTGGGGTACAGATGGCCCTTCTTTTCACCACATCTGTATCTTCGGGGTAAATACCCAGGAGTGCAATTGCAGGGTCATAGGGAAGTTCTATTTTAAATTTCTTGAGGAATCTCCACCCTGTTCTCCAAAGAGGCTGCACCAACTTGCATTCCCACCAACAGTGGAAGAGGGCTCCCCTTTCTCCACATCCTCTCCAACACATGTTGTTTCCTGTTTTGTTAATTTTGGCCATTCTAACTGGTATAAGGTGATATCTCAATGTGGTTTTAATTTGAATCTCCCTGAGGGCTAGTGATGATGAGTCTGATAGCCATTTGTATGTCTTGATTGGAGAAGTGTCTGTTCATATCTTCTGCCCATTTTTTTTTATATGTTTGCCTGTTTCATGTGTGTTGAGTTTGAGGAGTTCATTATAGATCCTGGATATCAACATTTTGTCTGTACTGTCATTTTCAAATATCTTCTCCCATTCCGTGGCTTGCCTCTTTGTTTTTTTGATGGTTTCCTTTGCTGTGCAGAAGCTTTTGATTTTTATGAAGTCCCAAAAGTTCATTCACTTTTGTTTCCTTTGCCTTTGGAGACATATCTTGAAAGAAGTTGCTGTGGCTGATATCAAAGAGATTACTGCCTATGTTCTCCTCTAGGCGTCTGATGGATTCCTGTCTCACGTTGAGGTCTTTTATCCATTTTGAGTTTATCTTTGTGTACGGTGTAAGAGAATGGTCGAGTTTCATTCTTCTACATATAGCTGTCCAGTTTTCCCCAGCACCATTTATTGAAGAGACTGTCTTTATATTTGCATCTGTTTATGAGGGATAGGGGAATAATATTTGTTTCTTGTGGTATCTTTATGTGGCTTTGATGCCAGTGTAATATTGATATTATGGAATGTTCCCTCTTGTATTTTTTGGAAGGGTTTGATGATTGGTGATAATTCTTTAAATGTTTGCTAGAATTATTAGTAAAGCCGTTTAGTTTTGAGCTTTTCTTCATTGGGTTTTGGGGGGGGGGTGTTTTTGTTTTGTTTTGTTTTTTACTACAGATTGCATCCCTTTACTTGATGTAGGTCTGTTCAGATTTTTATTTCTTTGAGTCAGTTTTAGTATTCTGTTTCTAGGAAGATGTTGATTTCATCTAGGTTATACAGCTTATTGGCATAAAACTGTTCATAGGACTCTCCTATGATTCTTTTTCTTTATGGAAAGATAATGTCTCCACATTCATATCTGAATTTATTAATTTGAGCCTTGTCTCTTTTGCTTGGTCCATCTAGGTAAAGGATTGCCAATTCTGTTTATCTTTTATAACATTTCGTGTTGAGCAGACCTACTAGTGATGAACTTGTTTAGTTTTTCTTTATGTGTATATGTCTTGAAAAATTCTGGTAAAAATACACATAAAACTTACCATTTTAACTGTTTTTAAAAGCACAAGTCAGGGCGCCTGGGTGGCTCAGTTGGTTGAGCAACTGCCTTCGGCTCCGGTCATGATGGCGGACTTCCAGGATCGGGTCCCGCATTGGGCTCCCAGCTCCTTAGGGAGTCTGCTTCTCCCTCTGACCTTCTCCTCTCTCATGCTCTCTCTCACTCATTCTCCCTCAAATAAATAAATAAATAAAATGTTAAAAAAAAAAAAGCCAAGTCAGTGGCATTAAATACTATTACCACCATCATCCACAGAACTTTTTCTTACAAAACTGAAAATCTGTAATTATTAAACAGTAATTCCACATTTTCTCCACCCCCAATTTTGCCTGGTTTTTGTCTCTATGAATTTATCCTATTTTTTAAAATTTAATATTATTTATTTACTTATTTGTCAGGGAGAGAGTGAGCACAGTCAGACAGAGTGGCAGGCAGAGGCAGAGGGAGAAGCAGGCTCCCCATTGAGTAAGGAGCCCGATGTGGGACTCGATCCCAAGATGCTGTGATCACCGAATTTATCCTATTTTTTGTTTCTATGACTTTAATTATTCTATGTACTTTATATTAAGTGGAATAATAATAGTATATGTCCTTTTGCAACAGGCTTACTTTACTTAATCTAATGCTTCAAGGTTAATACATGTAGTATTTTTATTTTTTGAATATTAGAATTAAATATGACACTGTTTTTTAAAGAATATTAATTCTTTCTATGTGCATACCATATTTTATTTATCAATTCATCTATCAGTGGGCATTTGGGTTTCTTCTGCCTTTTGGCTGTAGCAAGTAATTTCTGCTGTGAACATGAGTGAACAAGTGATTCTTGAACTCTCTAATTTGAGTTATTTGTGGTATACAATGGGAAGTAGAATTAAGGGATAATTTGGGATATACAATGGGAAGTAGAATTAAGGGATAATGTGGAAAACCTATTTTTAATTTTTTGAGGAACCAACACAATATTTTCCATAGTATGTTTTTAAATTATTCTTTAATTTCCTGATTGACCCATTCATTTAGTAGGGTACTCTTTAACCTCCATGTAGTTGTGGTCCTTCCAAATTTTTTCTTGTGGTTGACTTCAAAACTTAATGAATTGTGGCCTCAAAATATGCACGGTATAATCTCAGTCTTTTTGTACTGAGACCTTATTTGTGACATAGTGTGTGATCTATTCTGGAGAATGTTCCATGTGCACTCAAGAAGAATGTGTATTCTGGTGTTTTAACATGAAATGCCCTCTATATGTCTGTGAAGTCCATCTCGTCCAGTGTGTCATTCAAAACCTTTGTTCCCTTATTGATCTGCTTCGATGATCTGTCCATTACTGTGAGTGGGATATTAAAGTCCCCTATTATTATTGTGTTATTATCATCAATGAGTTTCTTTAATTTTATTATTAGTAGTTTACACATTAGGCTGCTCCCAAGTGAGGGGCTTAAGTATATACAATTGTTAGGTCTTATTAAAAGGGATAGACCCTTTTAATATGATATAGTGTCCTTTTTCATCTCTTATCCAGTCTTTAGTTTAAAATCTAATTTGTCTGATATAAGGATGAGCACTCCAGCTTTCTTTTGATATCCATTGAAATGATTAATGTTTCTCCACCCCCTCACTTTCAATCTGGAGGTGTCTTAAGTATCTAAAGTGAGTCTCTCATTGGCAAATTACCTATGGGTCTTTTTTTCTTTTAATCCATTCTGGTACTTTCGATTAGGTCAGTTAGTCCATTAACATTCAGAGTGATTAATGAAAGATATGAATTTAGTGCCACTGTATGAATTTAGTGTCCTGTAGATTGTCTCCATTCCTTTCTAGTCTTTGTTATTTTTCATCTCTCTCGCTGCTCAAAGGGTGCCTTTTAATATTCTAGCAGGGCTAGTTTAGTGTTCACAAATTCCTTTAGTTTTTTTTTTTCCTGGAAACTCTTATCTCTCCTTCTGTTGTGAATGACAGCCTTATAGATACAGTATTGATGGCTATAGATTTTTCCCACTTAGCATGGTGAATATATTGTGCCAGTCCTTTCTGACCTGCCAGGTGTCTGAGGACAGATCTCCTTCCAGCCTTTTGTGCCTGTGCTTGTAGGTTAAGAATTTTTTTTTCTCCTAAGCTGCTTTCATGATTCTCTGAAATACACTGCATTTTGCAAGTTTCACTACAATATGTCATGGTGTTAGCCCGTTTTGTTGACTTTGAGGGAGTTCTCTGTGCCTCTTGGATTTGAATGCTTATTTCCTTCCCTGGATTAGGGAAGTTCTCAGCTATAATTTGTTCAAGTAAACCTTTTGCCCCTTTTCCCACTCTTCCTCTTCTGGGACTCCTATGATACAGATACCGTTTTGGTTTATGGAATTGCTGAGTTCCCTAAGTCTACCTTAGGGACCTAAGAGTTTTATTTCCCTCCTCTTTTCAGCTTCATTATTTCCCCTAGTTTTTTCTTCTATATCATCTGTCACCTCCTCTGCTTCTCCAGTCTTTGTAGTAATTATAACCAGTTTGCTTTACATCTCAGTTATAGCAGCTTTTACTTCAGCCTGAGTAGTTTTTAGGTCATTTATCTCTGCAGCAAGTGTTTCTCTGCTGTCTTCTATGCTTTTTTCGAGTCTAGTTCGTAGTCTTTTAACTGTTGATCTAAGTTTTTTCCCAGATATATTGCTTATACCTGCTTTGAGAAAGTCCGTGGCTGTGATAGCTTTCTGACCTTTGTCTTGGGGAGAACTCCTCCTTCCTGTCAATTTTGGCTAAGTTTCCATATTTTGCATGTTATGAAAGCTTATGCTATATTAAAATATATATTATATAATGTAGATAGAAATATATAATATAGATATATATATCATACACTGTCCAGGGCCTGGCACTTCAGGAACTGTTTCTGGTGCCAGAAACAGTTGGCTGATGGATTTTGGCTACTCTTTCCCACTGGTCCATCCTCTGCAGAGTTCCTCCTTCCCTGGGGAGTGTTTAGACCTTTAACTAGGTTTGCTTTATTTGTTAAGCTTGGGAAAGAAAAAAGAAAAAAGCATGATCCAAGACAAGGGAAAAGAGAAAGGAACAAAAAAGCAAAGAAAAAAAACTATAAGCCTGATTCTAAAGAATAAGAAAGAAGGTGAATGAGTAAGGAAAGAAGAAAAATCAAAAGCCTGTTCAAATAATAACAGAAGGAAACAAATCAAGAAGTGAACAAGAAATTATAAGCCTGATACCCAAAAAAAAGAGGAAAAAAGAAAAAAATATTTATATAAAAGAAAAGATTTTTTAAAAATGAAAAATTTAAGAAAAAGAAAGAATGAAAGCCTGCTCCTATTTCCACTAAAATTGAAGCTGACGCTTTGTAGCACTCTTTCATCAGTACACTTGGTACATGCCAGGGGCCTGTGTTGGTCTTCTGAGGGAGAGTTCTTCTGGGCTGGCTCACAAACAGTCTTGCCCTTATAAAGATGACCCTGCCAGGGGAGGGGGGGCTTGGGGTAAGCGAGTCCAGCCTCCCCTAGAAGTTGGTGCTGGTGGGCAGGTAGAAGGAGAGGTGGTGAAGGAAGAAGATGATGTTACCCCCACCTTCTTGTCCCTGGGAGGGCAATTCGAGGCCCTCAGAGAAAAACAAATAGTCTCTTATGTCCTGGCTTTTGTCAGATGTCTGCCCTTAACCTGTCTGTGCCTGGACCATCAGCATATCTGGAGCCATGGATCTGCTGCATTTCATCTCTAGCCAGTGGCTAGGATTCAAAACTCCAAATTTTAAAGTGCCTGGAAAGTATTGATCCACTCCCCTCTTCCTCTGGAGAGGCTTGCAACACACCCAGCACCATCCTGTCCCAGAAAAGTGGTTGCACAGTGTGCACATGGTGGCTACTGTCTATTATGATGCACAGCAAAAAGCTGCAACCAGGTTATCTGCCATGCGCCTCAGTCCCCTACTCTGTTCTGTCCCAGAAGAGCAGTCGCACAGCATCTTGAGTCTTTTGTGGCACACGGTGAAACGCTGCAGCCAGGTTATCTGCAGTCTGTATGTCATTGCTCTCTATTCAGTTCTGTCCCAGAAAAGCAGCCACTTGGTGTGCAAATGGTGGCTTGAATCTGTTGGGCTCATAGCGAAAAGCTGCAGCTCGGGTGTTGGATGTCTGCGCACCTCTTTCCCTGATATTAAACTCCACTCGGTGGCTCCCAGACGACCTTTTGTTTTTGGAGAAGCACATTACACTCTTCCAAATGTACTCCAGGAAGGGGAGCTTCTCCTCGGGGACCCAGATGACCCCCTCACTATGGCTCATTGTGCACGTCCTACATGCTTCACTCTCCTCCTCTCCCTGATTTTCTCCACAAAAAGTTCCCTCTCCTTCGCTGTCCTGCAGTTTTTCTCTCACCACTCCTTGAGCCTCATCTTTCCTGTTATCTCCCTCCAGTTGTGCTGGTTGTTTTCTTAATCCTGGTTGTATTCCTATTTTTTCAGAATAGTTGCCTGTTGATCTAGCTGTGTTTGAGGGACAAAGCAAGCTCAGGGTTCCTCCACTCTACCATCTTAACCTCTAGGTTTAGCTGTGATAGAAAGGACTTGTATAGAACAGCTTTACACCTTTACTTCTCTTCCTATATAGTTCATGTTATTGATGTCAAAATTTACAATCTTTTTATTTATGCTGTGAATTGCTTAACATATTTATATATTTTTATCTATTCTACATTAGAATTTATTTTCTCACCATTACAATATTTTCAGTAGTCTGTTTTTTTCTGCATATTTATCTTGACAAGGGAGTATATTTCATTTGCTCTCCTGTTGCTGTTTCATATGCTTTCATTTCAACTTGAAGAATTCCCTTTAGCATTTCTTGTAAGAAACGTCTAGTGGTGAATGAACAACTTCAGCTTTTGTTTATTTGGGAAAATGCTTCTCTCTCCTTTCCTTTTGAAGGATAGTTTTGCCACATACAGTGTTCTGGGTTGTCAGGTTTTTCTTTTTTCTTTTTTATTTTTTAAAGATTTTATTTATTTATTTGACAGAGAGAGATCACAAGTAGGCAGAGAGGCAGGCAGAGAGAGAGAGAGGAGGAGCAGGCTCCCCGCTGAGCAGAAAGCCCGATGTGGGACTCGATCCCAGGACCCTGAGATCATGACCTGAGCCGAAGGCAGTGGCTTAACCCACTGAGCTACCCAGGCGCCCAGGTTTTTTCTTTTAGTACATTGAACATATTGTCCTACTACCGTCTGGCCTGCAAGGTTTCCACTGAGAAATCTGCTCAAAATCTTACGGGGGACCCTATACATGAAGTCATTATTTTCTTGTTGCTTTTATAATTCTTTGTCTTCAGCTTTTGACAGTGTGATTATAATGCTTCTTGGTGTGAACTTCTTTGGATTCCTCTAACTTGATTCTGTTAAGCTTACTGGATTTGGTTGTCCATTTCCTTCCCTAGAATTGGGAAGTTTTTAGCCATAATTTCTTTGAATAAAATCCAGTATTATGTGCTTTGATATTTGAAGCCATCAGGACCTCAAGTGGCATATTGGCAAGTTCTCTATACTGTTTTGTCAGCCCTCCTTATCAGAGCCTAGGTATGGTGCCATATTCATGAGAAGTAGGTTTCAGTTCCCTGAGAGCCCATAGAGTTACTCAGACAAAGCAGTAACATAGTCCTGTGGAATACAAAGGACTGCAAAACCTGTCTCCCGTCATGGAGGAATTGGAGCTTTGTTTCTACTAGAATAGACGCTTAGTCTATTAGATTGGGTTTTGTCTTCACTGCAGGCATTGCTTTCACCAAAACTATCATATGTGAATTTACAGAATGTCTTACCTAACCTCATGGTATTCCATACAGCATTGGTTCTGGTCAAAGAACTCATTTGACAGCAAATGAGTGTGAATGGGTTAACACATGAAATTCATTGGTCTTATCATTTCCCCACAATCCTGAATAGTTGCCTTAAGTGAATTGGCCTTTTGCAAATTCATTTCCAGTGCCAGCCTAGGTGGCAGCACTTTGCATGGCTTGTGCAGTATACTCCAAGCAGTGGTATATGCTCTAAATCTGCCTTCAGTATGTAGTGTTTTCCCCACAGTCAGGAAGGAATCAAGGGGTGGAAAAGGGAGCAGCTCTACTCACTATAAGCCATCGAGATCCTCTAGCAAAAATTTTGCTTCCACCAGGAGACAGCAGTAATTCTATTGACCTGGAAATTGAGACTCCTTCTCCCCCAGCCACTTTCAGATCCTCATGCCTCTCAATAGGCAAAAAAAGGTCACTGTAGTGGCTGGGATGACTGGTCCTAATTATTTGGGAGAAACTGGGCTGCCACTACACAGTGGAGTTAAGGAAGAGAGTGTTTACAACACAGGAAATACCCTAGGACATCACTCAGGTCCTGGGATTAAAATCAGTGGAAGGGGCGCCTGGGTGGCTCAGTGGTTAAGCCTCTGCCTTTGGCTTAAGGTCATGATCTCAGGGTCCTGGAATCAAGCCCCACACCAGGCTCTCGGCTCAGCAGGAAGCCTGCTTCAGCCCTCTCTCTCTGCCTGCCTCTCTGCCTACTTGTGATCTCTCTCTCTCTCTCCATCAAATAAATAAAAATCTGTTAAAAAAAAAAAGAATTAAAAAGTAAATGGAAAATTAAAATTCAGGTAGAACCACTAATGGCGCATTCAGAAGTGAAAGTTTGAGGGCGTCTGGGTGGCTCAGTGGGTTAGGCCTCTGCCTTCGGCTCACGTCATGATCTCGGGGTCCTGGGATCGAGTCCCGCATCAGGCTCTCTGCTTGGCGGGGAGCCTGCTTCCCCCTCTCTCTCTGCCTGCCTCTCTGCCTACTGTGATCTCTCTCTGTCAAATAAATAAATAAAATTTTAAAAAAAGAAATGAAAATTTGAGACACTTCATCTGGCAAAGAACCATGAGTTGAGGGGCTTACTGAGGGCAAAGAGAATACAGAATGGGTAGTGGAAGAATGTAGACATAAACCAACTACACCTACATGTCCAGTGAACTCTGTAGGACCAAAAATGAACTGCCACTTCCCTACAGAGTTGTATCACTTTAGGCAGAAGTAACTTTGTTGTTACTTTATTTGGAGATTAAGTATGGTTTAAGGACATGTATGTATGTGTCAAGCTGACAAAGGTGGGCTCTGATGGATAATTCTATGTGTTAAGTTGGCTAGACTATAGTACCTACTTATTTAATCAAACACAAATCTAGATACTTCTGTAAAGGTATTTCATTGGTGTAATTAGCACCTACCACTGGTAGACTCTAAGTAGAGATGACTTTTAAAAGTGTGGTTAAGCCTCATCCAGTGAGTTCAAGGCCATAAAAATAAAAATGGAGGTTTTCCAGATAAGAAATTATGCCGTAAGGATGCTTGCTACCTTTTTTTTTTTTTTAACCTATTCTCCCCTCTGAGAATGAGTTGGTTCTTTGTGTCTGAGTCTATCTCTATATTTTGTTGTTTATTTGTGCTCCAAACATACTTTTCACTGGGTTCTCAGCCTGCTGGCTTGTCCTGCAGATTCAGACCTGTCAGCCTCTTTATCATTTGACCCAATTCCTTAATAAACACACACACACACACCACCCCCATCTATTGGTTCTGTTTTTCTGGAAAACCTGAATACACTTAAGTTTTTTTTCTTCCTGTTTCATTTAGTTTCTGCTACTAAATACTTTCTTGTTTTTTTCTTTTTCCTTGAGCATTTACCTGTTTTTTCTCCAACTTTCTGAGTGAAATGCTCATTTACATCCAATATTAGTGTCAAATAATGGCATCTTGGCTATTGATTTTCCTTTAACATTTTAATTGTTCTCTATTTATGATATATATTGAGTTCAGTATTATTCAGTTACAAACATAGGTTTCTATGACTTCATTTCTTAACACGTGAATTAATAGAATTTTGTTTTTGGTTTTCTAAATATAAGAGGCTTTTTCTTATGGTTTTTCTTATTTGTAATTTTATTGTATTTTGGTCTAAGAAAATGCTAACATCAGCCCCCAGATTTTTGTTTTGTGTTTTGTTCATCTTTTGATTATTTCCATTTTTTCAAGGCAAGCTATGTATTAAAATTGTATGATTTTCTAGAATCCCTGTGTTGGGGAGTGGGCATATATGTTAGTACAGAGTGTCTTATTTCAGGGATCTTGATGTTTTATGAAAGGGGGTAAAAACCCCTAATGTTTTTACTTTAGAAGTTGTTCTAGAAGAGCTGAAGTTGGGAATGCAGAGTTTCTAATATTTGATTATCTCGTACCCTGAACATTCTACATGTTGTGTCACTTATTTCTAAAACAACAACAAAAACAAAAAAACCAAATGGTAGATATTATTACCAGTTTCAAGGATGACAAATATCTGTTGTATGGACAGAATAAATGAGTTACAAGCTTGGCTTTCAGGCATGTATGCAGAAAACGGGGCTGCTGATTTCCTGAGTCCTGTCCATTTGTGCTGCCTCTTCTCTTCTTTTTTTTTTTTTTTTTTTTTTTTAAACATTATTATTATTTTTTTTAAAGATTTTATTTATTTATTTGACAGAGAGAAATCACAAGTAGATGGAGAAACAGGCAGAGAGAGAGAGAGGGAAGCAGGCTCTCTGCCGAGCAGAGAGCCCGATGCGGGACCCGATCCCAGGACCCTGAGATCATGACCTGAGCCGAAGGCAGCGGCTTAAACCACTGAGCCACCCAGGCGCCCTGCCTCTTCTCTTCTTGGACTGATTATTCTGAGAGTTCTCATCACATTTCAGTCTGGTTCCTTCTGGAATGGAGCCAGGAGACCCGAGAGGGGATGGTGCTGATTGCAAAACCCTGTCCCTTCCAGGAGACCCAAGAGTGAGTAAGTAGTGGTTCGCTGAGGAAACCAGAATCCTCCTGCACAGACGGAAAAGATAGACCCTTCATTCTGTGCTCAGCTGGGCCAACCATATTATGTGGATTTAATAGAAAAAAAATTGTGTCCCATCTTTCTACCATTGAAAAAAAATAAGATGATGGGAGGTTTTTGTTGTTGTTCCCATATGGAACAGAAGCAGCACCACAGTCGAAGGAAAGGCCATTTTATCTTTGTTCTGATTGCCTGAAACACACCACCACACAAATTTCCCTTGTGGCTTTCAGCTCTAGTCCTGGGAGATACAGTAAAGGACTGCACTTTATTGGAAATGTGGTGCTTATGAGGCCTAAGCTTTATTTATTTATTTATTTATTTATTTATTTATTTATGGTTGAGTTTTGGGTTTATGCACAATTTTTGAAGTACTTATTAGCCTGAAAAGTTACTCAGTACAAGAGCAGTAGTAGATCTTAAAAGTTCCTAGAAAAGAAATCTCCAGGCCCAGATGGTTTCACTGGAGTATTTTACCAAACATTTGAAGAAGGATTATTAATACCAATGTTATACAGTCTCTCCCAGAAAAGAGGAAGGAACATTTCTGAACTTATTTTATGAGGCCAGTACTCCCTAATAACCAGAGCAAAAACATGTAAAAGTATAAAATGACAGACCAGTATCTCTCATGAAAACGCATGTAAAAATCCTCAAAATTAGCAAATAGAACCCAACCATGTATAAAAGGAATATTATGAATTCATTTTTATAGTGGTTATGTAAACACTCAGATTATGTATTTGATCTAGAATTTGGGGATGTGGTTTTTAAGGAATTGGTGCACTTCTTCAGAGATACAGAATTCATGACCATAGTAAAATTGTTCATAGCACTCCTTATTACCATTTTGATGGCTACAAGATCTGTAGTGATACCCCATTTCATTCCTGATTTTGATAATCTGTAATTTTGCTCTAATTTGTGTCATTCTTACAAGAAGTTAGTCAAGTTTCTTTTACTTCATAGAGAACCAGGATTTTATTTCTTTAACTATTTTTGATTTAACTATTTTTCTGTATGAACTACATTGGTCTTTACACTTTATTATTTCTATCCATTTGCTTCTTTTGGGTTTGTTCTACTTTTCAAGTTTAAGTATAAATTTCCGTTACTGATTTGAAACATTTTTGTATGTATGATGTATTTAGTGCTATCAGTTTCCTCTTCATGGCATTAGTGGCACCCCACAGGCTGATATGTTTTATTTCATTTTCATTCAGTGCAATATATTTTTTAATTATTAACTCTGAAACAACTTCCTATTTGACCCATTGTTTAGTACTCTGTTAAATTTCAGAGTCTAAGTGTCCCTGTTGTCTCTGTTTTTTGATGTCTGATTTGATTTAATTAAAGAATATACTCTTTACTAATTCTTTTAAATTTGTTGAGGTATGTTTTATGGACCAGGATATGGTCTTGGTGAGTATTTCGCTGCTGATTTGAAAAACAAACATATTCTGTTGTTTTTGGATGGAGTGATACATGTGTCAGATCCTGGTGCTTGATTATGGTGTTCGGGTCTACTATACATCCTTGTTGATTTTTGTTCTGTAGTTCTCAGTTGCTGAGAGCAGTGTTGAGGTCCTCAACAATAATAATGAATTTTCTCAAAATCTCTTTGAGCTCTGTGTTTTTGCCTCATGCATATTGTTATTTGGTTCATTCACATTTAGGATTGTTAAATCATCCAGGTGCACTGATTCCTGTATTATTATATAATAATAATATAGGAGGAAATAATTCCTCTTTGTCTCTGGTAATTTTTTTTGCTGTGAAGTCTGTTGTATTTGATATTAATGTGGGAACTTAACTCTTTACAAATTAATGATTGCATGGTGTATATTTTCCCACACTTTGTACTTTCAGTCTACCTTTGTCATTGAATTTGATGAATAGTGTATAGTTGTATAGTTGGGGAGTTGTTTTTTTTAAAGTCCACCCTCACAATCTTTGTCTTCTGGTTGGTGTAATTAGAACCAGTCTTAAGGTAATTAATTGTTGATCTGTTAGGGCTTAAGTTAGTCATTTTATTAACAAATTTAAATTTGTTTCCTCTAAGTCTAATTTTTCTATTTCTCTCTTCTGTGGATTGATTGTTAAGATTCTCTTTGGATTAATTCTTTGTTTTTTAGTGTATCTCTTTGTATAGTTTTCTTAGTGGTTGCTCTGGGTATTGCAATACACCTAAGTCCTTATCACAGTCTATCAATATATTACTACTTGGAGTGAAGTGTGAAAATGTTATTTTTATTCAGGGCCCTTTTCCCACTCTTAAACATCATTGTCTAGAGCATCAGGCGATACTATAACTTTTGCTTCAATCATCACATCTAATTTTAAAAGCTTGCGGTAGAAGGATGGCCTGTTTTATGTGTCATATTTATGCTCTTTTCATGTTTTTTACTTTCTTCCGGATGCTCCATTCTTTATTATTTTCTCTGTATGAAGAACTTCCTTTTAGCCATTTTTAAAAGTCAACTAGCCATTTTTTAAAGCTAGCAACAAATTCTTACAGTTCTCTTTCATCTGGAAATGTGTTTGTTAATTCTGCCTTCATTTTTGAAGGATGGTTTTGGTGGATACTCAGTCTGCAGTTAATAGTCTTCTTTCAGCACTTGGAAGAAAAATGTTGTGCCACCTTCTTGTGACCTCCATAATTTCATGAGAAATCTGCTGCCATTTGAATTGGTGTCCCCCTGTGGGTAATGAGACGTATCTCTGGGGCTGCTTTCAAGATTTGTTTTTGTCTTTAGATTTCAGAATTTTAATAATGTCTTAGTGTGGACATCTTTGAATTTGGTGTTCACTTGGCTTCTTGATATGCACATTTCTGTTTCTTGCCAAATACAGTATGTTTCTGGTCATTTCTTCGAAATATTTCTTCAAATGTTTTCTCAGTCCCACTTCCTTTCTCGTTTTCTGGGACTCAACATAAAAGGTAGGTTTTTTGTTCTTGTCCCAAAGATTTTTTTTTTTCAGTCTTCTTTCTCCATTTTTCGGATTTACTAAATTCTATTAATCTACCCTCTGTTCTCCAGTTCCATTTTCTGGCATATCAACTCTACCATTAAGCCCATCCAATAAGCTTTTAATTTTTTTTTTTTTACTTCTACAATTTCCAGTTGAACTTTGGTGTAACTTCTGGTTTTTTGTTTTTTGTTCTTGAGATCTTGTACTTTTTTCATTTGTTTCAAGAGAACTTGTGATTGTTTGAAGCACTTTTATGCTGGCTGCTTTAAAAATCCTTGTCAGTTCTGGGGTGCCTGGGTGGCTCAGTGGGTTAAAGCCTCTGCCTTCAGCTCAGCTGGGATCAAGCCCCACATCAGGCTCTCTGCTCAGCAGGGAGCCTGCTTCCTCCTCTCTCTCTCTCTCTGCCTACTTGTGATCTCTGTCAAATAAATAAAATCTTAAAAAAATAAAATCCTTGGCAGTTCCAATATCATACTTATCTCAGTGCTGGTGTCAGTTGATTGTCTTTTCTCATAAATTTTATGTTGTGATATCCTGGTTCTTATTATGATGAGTAACTTTCTATTGCATTTTGCACATTTAGCTGTTAAGAGACTCTGGGTCTTACTTAAACCGTTGACTCTAGCAGACAGTCTATTTTTAAGGTTTGTTCCCAAATCAGAGCCTATTTTGTGGGTTCTGTTTGATCCAATGACAGTGTAACTTTCAGAGCTCTTGCAATGCTATTTAGGTCTACTTGGCTTATTTGGTACCACTGTTTCTTCCACTTTCTCCTGCTGGTGTTGGGAGTGTGGAAAGAGTTGCCCCAAAACAGGATGCCTGGTGTCTCCAGATGGGGAAGGGATGCTCTGGCCAAAAAGGGAAGCAAAAGCTTCACAGGCTGAGCTGCTAACGTGTCAGGATCCCCATGTCCAGTGCCTCTTGGTGACCTGTTGTCTACCAGGAAGGGAGATGGAGCTTGGGCTGGGCAGTTTAGCAGGAATGTCCTTGCTGGTGCCACCTTCCTAAGTGTCTTGCATCTAGTTGGCAATCTCAGGTCTCTGGAGCCAAAGAGTACTTCCTGGAACAGGTGTTTATGTGGCAGGACCGACCCTCCCTGGCTGTATTGGGTCTAGGTGAGGCAGAGTTCTCAACCCTGTGAGAAAATAATCATTTCCACCTGCTGGTGCTGCTGGGCTCACCTGGTCTTGTCAGCAGGACTTTTGTTCCATCCAGCGAGGAATGGACCTACCCGGGGTGTCTTTTGCTAGTTTGGGAGCCAGAACACACTGGACCACTTTGTTCTGTGGGGTGGTGGATGCAAGCAGCACAAATCATAAGGTGCATTCTCTGGGAGCTAGAGCTTAATTCCCTTCTCTTGGAGTAGGGACTGGACTTACTGATTACTTCTAATGAATGGAGCATGGAAGGAGAAAAATGGGAAGTCTACAGTAGAAAGTCATGGCAGCCACCACTTTTACCAAGTGATCAAGGTTACATTACTTGGAATAAACCTTGTTGGTATTATTACCCTTTGATATGATATAGTAAGGATTCTTCACTTCTGTGGTATTCCAGAAAGTCGATAATGCAAATATAATAATGAGAAAATATCAGACAATTCCAAACTGAGGTTCTGTAAAATATCTGACCAACTCTAGAGTCAAGTTCATGGATGACAAAGACTGACAGAGGAACTATCCCAGATTGGAGGAGACTAGAGAGACATGAGAACAAATGCAGTATGGGATCCTAGATCATAAAAAAGATAATAGTGGAAAACTGAATAGTTCCTAACAGTGCTGTACCAATTTCTTAGCTTTGAGAAAAACACCATAGTAATAAAATGTTACTAGGGAAAAAAAAATGTAGTTACCAGTTGGCCTTTGGCATTCTGCTGTAAGCAGCAGACTGTGCTTATTTGTATACTTAATAGTGATCGTGTCTTTTGCCCACTTTCTGTGGCATTTCTGGTCTTTTGATTTTTGGGAGTTCTTAGAAAAAGGAGATATTAATCCTTTATGAAATATGTTGATAGATTTTCCTTCCAGACATTTGTCTTTTGATACTACTAATTTTTTGACATGTAAAATTTGGGGGTTTTTATTTTTTGTGTATCTTTTATTGCCTCTGGATTTTAAGCCAGTAAAGCCTCTGGGCCTGGGAAAAAGGACTTTGTGGGGACCATTCTGTGCCCAAAGCAAAGGGACAAGGCCTGTCCTGGGCTGGGCACTTGTCAGGCTCTGGGGATTCAAGAGCAAGAGGCAGGCTAAAGGGACAATACCTTGGGCTGGATATAAAGACAGGTGCTCTGGCTCCTTTAGTCCCTGACTGGAGGACTAGGCAGGATCATGGAAGAAAGGCCCCAAGTCCTCAGGCTGCAGGACTGGTACATGGGTGTGGCTAACAGGATGCAGGACTGGGGGTGCAGGAAGAGGGGGTGCCTCAATGGCACTGTTGGAGGACCTAAGAAAGGGTAATAATGACGGCCCTCCCCACACACAGGGTCAGAGTCCAGAACAAGCAAATGTGACCTTCCATGTCTCCTGAGGTTCAGGACCATGGGATTCTTGATAGCTGAATGAGGTGTTTGATCAGGGTTTAGCTTTATACGGAAGCAGTTTATTAAACAGACCTGGGTGTGGAGGAGGGCTTAGAAAGCAGGTATGCCCAGTTCCCCCCCAACCCCTCTACCCCCACCAAACACACACATACCCCTGGCCCCTGAGAGAACCAGCATGCTGCTTGCGTTCCACTTCAGGGAAGTGCAGCACTTCCCAGTGCTTCCTGCTAGCTTCACACTCCTGGGAAAGGAAAGATCAGATTTATGGCAGGGGTCGAGGGCCAGGCAGGAATTTGGGGGGTGTCCGGAGGGCAGGTGTTATGAATGGAATTTTCCCCCAAAAGTCCATGCTGAAGCCCTTTCCTAATGTGACAGTATTTGAGTACAGGACCTAAGGAAGTACCGAAAGTTAAATGATGTTGTAGGGGTGGAGTAAGGGACACCAGAGCTCACGTGCTCTCTGGCACACATGCGAGGGAACAGCCACACAAGAAGGCACCACCTGCCAGCCAGTTGGCAAGGTTCGGTAGGTCAAAGTTGTCTTGGAATTCCAGTCTCTGGTTTTGTTACGGCAGCCCTGGCAAAAGAATACAGCTTTGGTACTGAGTGGTGTGCTGTTCTAAACGTGAAAAACTATGGAGGGGGGTTGGGAACTGGTCATGGATAGAGGAAGTGTTTTGATGTGCTTGCTGGAGAAAGCCAGAGTTGCTTCAAGAAGGCTATGGTAGGAACAGAGGAATTAGAAGGGATTCTGCTGGGGCCTCAGACAGAAATGTGGAACATTACTAGAAACTAAAGGGAATCCTGATTATAAAGCACCAAAGAATATCGATGGATTGTGTTCCAGTGTTCAGTGGAGGGTTGAAATCTTATGTGGCTTGGCTGAGGATATTTCTAAGCAGGTGTTGAAAGGTATACCTGTTTCTCATTGCTCCTCATAGAAATACATGAGGAGGGAGGTAAACTGAAGGAACTGTTTAGCAAACAGAAGCCACAACTTGAAGATTTAGAGAATTCTTAGCCTATCCATATTGTGAAAATGAGAAAGCCTGCTCTGGAGAGAACACCAATGGACAGTCATTTGATGCTCAGTTGAACTAAGAATGGTACAGACAGGACAGAGCAAAGGCCAGCTGTGCTACCCACCAAGAGGAGGAAATGGTGACCCCAACGGTGAAAGAAAGCAGCTGGTCTGCCATTCCCATGGTGGACCTGGAGGGTGAATGCCTTCATGGCATCAGGGCGCTGCGCACTGCTGCCGCCACCCCAGCAGGACTAGAGGGCGAAGTATCCTACCAGCCATTATTCTCAAGCCTTAAAACCTAATAGAGTTTGCTTGCTGGTCACAGACCTGCTTAGGACCCATCAATCTTGTTTCCCCTTGTGTTAAGGAAATGCAGTTCTCCATCTGTGGTAACTTGTCCGGTTCACGGCTGGAGAGGAACATTGCCTCAGGATGAAATGTACCCCTTGCCTCACCCACATTTGATTTACATGAGATTTTGGACAGACTCATTACTGGAATTGGTCAACACTTTGGGAGCTGTTAAGAACATGAGTTTTGGGGGTTCAGGAGGCTGACCTATGGGCTGAAATGTTCCAAATTCATATGTTGAAGCCAGAACCCTAAGTGTGACCTTATTTGGTGATAGAGGGGGCCCTAACCCAGTAAGGCTGTGGTTCGTAGAAGAAGCGCACGTACAAAGGCCAGGAGAGGACACTGTAAGGATGCAGGCATCTGCCAGCTGAGGAGCGAGGCTTCAGTGGAAACCAAAGTGCATCCTCTGATCTTGGATTTCAGTCCCAAGAACTGTGAGAGAGTTGTTCTTTAGCCAACAAGTTTGTGGTGTTTTGTTATGGCCGCCCTAGCAAATTAAAACATGGCTAGCATGGAAAATAAACCATAAATCAGGTATCTTCCAATCACTGAAAGAACACGTTTTTTTCCTCCACTGCATTTGAGGAACATTTCCTGGTGTTTTCTGCCACTCCTAAGGGAAGGGAAGGTCAGGAGAGCAGCCCTGGAGGTGGGAGGCGGTGGCCAGACTTGGTCCTCCTGTGTCTGTGAAGGTGAGACTTCTGGCTAAAGCCTCGGCCACACTCTCTACACACATACGGCTTCTCTCCCGAGTGAGTGCGCTGGTGTCTGATGAGGGCCGACCTGAAGCCGAAGCCTCGTCCACACTCACTGCACACACATGGCTTCCCCGAGTGTGACCTCGGGTCAGAGGTGAAGTGGGACTTCTGGCCAAGTCCTTGCTCACATACTCCGTACACATCAGCTGCCTCCTCTAAGTGCGTCCTCTGGTGTCTGGTAAGGAGTGACTTGAAGCCAAAGGTGCGACCACACTCTGGGCACAGGTAAGGCTTCTCCCCTGTGTGAGTCCTCTGGTGTCTGATGAGGGTGACCTTCTGACCAAAGCCACGGCCACACTCTGGGCAAAGGTAAGGCCTCTCCCCTGTGTGCGTCCTCTGGTGTCCCAGGAGGGACACCTTCTGACTAAAGCCACGCCCACACTCCAGACACAGGTAAGGCTTCTCCCCCGTGTGCGTCCTCTGGTGTCTGACAAGGGTGACCTTCTGGCGAAAGCTGTGGCCACACTCAGCACAGACATAAGGCTTCTCCCCTGAGTGTGTGACTTGGTGACTGAGGAGCAGCGCCTGCTGCCTGAAGCCTCGCCCACACTCGAGGCACAAGAAGGGCCTTTCGCCCGAATGCGAGCTGCGGTGTTGGAGGAGCGACGCCTTCTGGCAGAAGCCTCTGCCACATTCAGGACACACAAAGGGCTTCTCCTCCAAGTGTGTCCTCTGATGCAGGATGAGGGCGATCTTTTGGCGAAAGCCTCGCCCGCATTCCTGACATTCGAAGGGCCTCTCCCCGGAGTGTATCCTTTTGTGGTTGGTGAGTGAGGATGTGTACCTGAAGTGGCGCCCACACTCCCGGCACACGTAAGGCTTCTCCCCTGAGTGTTTCCTCTGGTGGATGGTGAGGGAGGATTTGCGGCCGAAACCTCGCCCACACTCCCTGCAGCTGTAAGGCTTCTCCCCTGAGTGTGTCCTCTGGTGCTTGGTGAGGTCTGACTTCTGACAGAAGCTTCTGCCACAGTCAGGGCATACATGGTGCTTTTGGAGGCTCAAGAAGTTAGATTTGGTATCAAACCCCAGTCTGTATTTTCCACATGTGGCTGCTTCAGATGCTGAGAGGCCTGCCTCCTCAGGATGCCCTGCTCTGTTGCCTTCCACCCAGTCTGCCGGCTGGCCCTGAGAGGGTCTGAAGAGCACCCTGGAAACCCCACTCAGGTGAAGTCTCCCTTCTGTGTCTCCATTGTCTGCTTGTTCACTTGAGCAGGCCCGAGCTTCCGTTGGGATGGGGCTCCCTGCGTGTGAGCTGCGGACGATCGGAGGAAGGTGGCCGCACAGCACATACTGTTCGAGGAACTGTGTGCTGGAAAAGGTCAGCGGGCAGGAATGGCCATATGGCTGGCATTCGGTCCCTGGTTCTGCTGGAGAGAAAATGTTGGTCAGAATCACCACAGGTGCCTTGTGAATGGTGGCTTCCACTGACCCAACGTTCATTCCTCGCTGTTCCCACAACCAAGGCTTCCTCTGCCCACCTACATTCCATCCCTCGCTGCCACATTCCTTATCGCAACACAGAAGACACACATGATGAGCCAGCTCCAAACACCAGCCCAGCGAGAAAGCATCAAGGCAGTCTCCCCACTACAAACTGCCGCCATTAGAGTTACACATTTCCCCTCCAATATGGTTCTCCAAGCCAGTGAGTCATCAAAGCTGATGCGAACATTATCCACAAATATATGCTTCCACTGAGAAACCATGTGACTCGGGGGCAGCAGTGCAAGATGGCAGAGTGAGAGGACCCTGAGCTCACCCGGTCCCACGGTTACAACTGCTGTCACTCATACCGAGTCTGTAAACGAGAAGGACCTGAAGACTGGCAGAACTCCGCGACTCACCTTTGAGAGGTTATGAAGGACAGAAACAGTGGCTGGAAGCTGCCTGAAGGATGAAGCTGTGGTCATGGAAAGGAGAAAGCAGCATGGAGCCCACAGAGAGCAAGCAAATCCCCAGAATGTCTGGCCTTGAAAACCAGAGAGGCTGAATTCAGTGAGTTTGTATAAGCGCTGGATTTGGAGCCCAGAGTTTAAAAGTCAGCCACTTCAGTGCTAGGCCAGGGATAGCCAGGGCCTAACCCTAAAGTGCCAGAAGCCCAAGGAGAGGCAACATAGAAGTGAAAGCTTGCACAAGAGAGAGATCTGTTCAAACTGATTTCAGAGTGAGGGGGGTGGCGGCGGGGGGGCTTTCTGGGACCAAAGAGGCGGACAGGTGCCATTCTCCTCCCCCGTTCCCCAGCATAAAGCGAGGGCAACCTGTGGGGAGGAGGGCTGCGGGGACACAGGCTACCTAACCTCACCTGCTAGCAGCGTACCGCACCCATGTATTCTCCTGAGGATTGCCCGTGCCAAGCCTGCCGGCCTCAGGCCTGGGCTTAGCAAACATTCTGTTAACGTCCTGTGTGCTGTGCTTCTGTGGCCACTGCATATCTTCAAAGGAATCTGGATTAGGATTAGCAGTTCATGCATGCCCTGCCCTGTGGCTGCACACACCAAGCTGCTGCATTTTGTGGGGGACTGGCCTAGGACTAGTGGCCCAGTGCAAATTCTGCTGCCACTGTGCATTGCCATGTCCAGGCACCATAGGCCCCCAGCTGCCAAACGTCCATTGTTGGCCACGGCTGCTACTATACGCCGTGTCCCTGGCCAATTACCACCCTTTGGGGAATCTGGCCTAGCGACTCAATGAAGATTTTGTTAACACCATCACCCTACTACTGAGCCCTCCTATAGTCACTCTCCTTCAGAGCCGATCTGCCTAGGTCTCCCTCACACCATAGATAGCAAGCACAGCCTACAACAGGCAGAGTCAGTGCAGAAGACAGAAAGGAAAAGCTACTCAGACAATAGCAAGATGCAGGCAACACACATAGGAGATACTTCTGAAGCCCCAGGTCCTGGTGAACAGGGAACACTGCATGGGCACTACAGGACCTCTTCTTCATAGAACCACTACTTTTTAGAGGAGATACAGCTGAAACAGAGTTAGACAAAATGAGGCTGAGGACTATGTCCCAAAGGAAAGACCATGACAGAAACACAGCAGGAGAGCTAAGTAAAACAGAAGTAGTAGCCTGAAAGACAATTTGAAGTAATGATTATAAAGATACTTAGTGGACTCAAGAAAAAAGAGACCAGTGAGACCCTTCACACAGAGATAACATATCAGAGATGAGAACTCAATAAGTGAAACTAGAAATGCAGCGGATGGAATAACTAGGCTACAGGAAGGAGAAGATGTATCCGTGACCTGGAGATGGAGTAATATAAAGCAGTCCGACTAAGCAGATGAGAAACACTGCACAGAGAACAGACTAGGGACCTCAGTGACTCCATCAAGCATAGTAACATTTGGGCGCATGAGTGGCTTAGTGGGTTAAGCCTCTGCCTTCAGCTCAGGTCATGATCCCAAGGTCCTGGGATTGAGCCCCACATTGGGCTCAATGCTCAGTGGAGAGCCTGCTACCTCCTCTCTCTCTCTCTGCCTGCTACTTACTTGTGATCTCTGTCAAATAAATAAAATCTTAAAAACAAAAACATAGTAACATTTGCATCTATATAGGGATCCCAGAAGATGACAAAGCGGGGAGGAGAAGAAATTACAGCTAAGAATTTCCCAAATCTGGGAAGGGAAAAAGAAATTCAGATTCAGGAGGCACAGAGATCCCCCAACAAAATCAAAATTAACATCAAGACACATAAGTAATTAAAATGACAAGACACGGTACTAAAGAATTATAAGGCCGCTTCAAAAAAAAAACGACCTACATACACAGGGAAACCCCATAAGGCTAGCAGACTTTGCAGGCCAGAAGAGAGTGGCATGATATATTCAAAGTGCTGAAAGGGAAACATATGCAGCCAAGAATACTTTATATCCGGCAAAGCCATCATTTAGAATAGGTGAGAGAGTTTCGCAGACAAAAACTACAGTAGTCTACAACCACTAAACCAGCTGTAGAAGGGAACACGTTCCGTGGAATGGAAAGATAATAAGAGTGAAAAGCCAAAAACAGAAGCAGTGAAAGTATTTCTGTAAGAGTCGGTCAAGGGATTCATAAAATAAAAAGATGTAAACTAGGACACCATATACCTAAAACATGGGGGGAGGGGAGGAGTAAAGAATGAAGGCGACGCTGAGTGACCATCAGCTTAAAATAGACTGCTGTGTGCAGAACATGCTATGGTAAACACGAATCAAAAAAACAGTAATAGATAAAACAAAGAATCTAACTACATTGCTAAAGAAAACCAACAAACCGTGAAAAAAAAGAAGAATCAGGGGTGCCTGAGTGTCTCAGTGTGTTAAAACCTCTGCCTTTGGCTCAGGTCATGAGCCCAGGGTCCTGGGATCAAGCCCTGCATCAGGCCTTCTGCTCGGCAGGGAGCCTGCTCCCCCCACCTCTCTGCCTACTTGTGATCTCTGTTAAACAAATAAAATCTTAAAAAAAAAAATCAGAAAGACACATGAAGATTGAAAGTGAGGGGAAGGAGATCATGCAAATGGACGTCAAAAGAAAGCTGGGGTAGGGTAGCAGTACTTATGTCAGACAAAATAGATTATAAAAGTCTATAAAAAGAGACAAAGAAGAATACTATATAATAATAAAGGAGGCAGTCCAACAAGAGGATAGAACAATTATAAACGGTTATGTACCCCAACATGGCAGCACTATAATATGTAATACGGTTAGGAGCAAACATAAAGGAACTATTTGATAGTAATACAATAATCATAGGGGACTTAAACACACCATTTACATCAATGGACAGATCAAACAAAAGCAACAAGAGTGGCTTTCATTGGCACATGGGAACAGAGGGATTTAACAGATATATTCAGAACACTCCATTCTAAAGCAGAATACACATTCTTTTCAAGTGCACATGGAACATTCTCCAGAACAGATCACATATTAGGCCACAAAACAAGCCTCAAGAAATTAAAGACTGATGCATACCATGCATCTTTTCTGACCATAACACTATGAAACTAGAAATCCACCATAAGAAAAAATCTGGAAAGACCATAAATACATGAGGTTAAATAACATGCTACTAAACAATGAGTGGGTCAACTGAGAAATCAAAGAATAAATCAAAAAGTACATGGAAACAAATGAAAACACAATGGTCCAAAACCTTTGGGAATGCAGCAAAAACTGTTGTAAGAGGGAAGTATATGCGATACAGGCCTACTTGAAGTAGTAAGAAAAATCTCAAACAACCTAACCTTACTAGAGCTAGAAAAAGAACAAAATGCCACCCAAAACCAGCAGAGGGAAGGAAATAAAAGAACAGAAGTAAACAATAGAGAAACAAAAAAACAAAACATACACACACACAGAACAATGAAACCAGGAGCTGGTTCCTTGAAAACATCAAGAAAATTGACAAACCCTTGTCAGACTCATCAAAAAACAAAACAAACTCAAAATTAGAAATGAAACATGAGAAATAACAACCAACATCACAGAAATACAGTTGTTAAGAGAATATTATGAAAAAGGATATGCCAACAAATTAGACAATATAGAAGAAATGGATAAATACTTAGCCAATTAGCAGCAAGATTGAATCAGTAACCAAAAAACTTCCAACAAACAAGAGTCCAGGATCAGACAGCTTCACTGGTGAATTCTACCAAAGATTTTTAAATTATTTAATTTAGTGGCACCAGGATGGTGCAGTGGATTAAAGCCTCTGCCCTCCCTCAGGTCATGATCCCAGGGCCCTGGGATGGAGCCCCAAATTGGGCTCTCTGCTCTGAGGGGAGCCTGCTTCCTCCCCTCTCTCTGCCTACTTGTGATCTCTGTCAAATAAATAAATAAAATCTTTAATAAAGAGAAAAGATTATTTGAGACAGAGAGCACAGAGGGAGAGGGGAAGCATACTCCCTGCTGAGCAGGGACCCTTATGTGGGGCTTGATCCCAGGACCCTGAGATCAAGACCTGAGCTGAAGGAAGATGCTTAGCCAACTCAGCCTCTTGGGTACCCCTCTACCAAGATTTAAAGAATAATTAACCTTGGGGTGCCTGGGTGGCCTGCTTAGCCAACTTAGCCTCTTGGGTACCCCCTACCCAAGATTTAAAGAATAATTAACCTTGGGGTACCTGGGTGGCTCAGTTAAGCATCTCTCTTTGGCTCAGGTCATGATCCCAGAGTCCTGGGACTGCTTTCCCCCTAAGACTGGGAATAAGACAAGGATGTCCACTCTAATTGCCACAGCAAGTAGACAATATAGAGAAATAAAAGGAATCCAAATTGGTTAACAGAAAATCTTAAGGACTCTACTAGTAAGCTACTAGAACGATAAACAAATTCAGTAAAGTTGCAGGATACAATATCAGTGTGGAGAAATCTGTTGCGTTCCTATATGCCAATAATAAGGCAGCAGAAAGAGAAATTAAGAAAATTCCATTTATAATTGCTCCCAAAATAATAAGATATCTAGAAATAAACCTAACCAAAGAGATGAAAGGCCTGTACTGTGAAAACTTTAAAATACCAATGAAAGATAATGAAAACAATACAAGGAAATCAGAAAACATTTCTGTGCTCCTAGATCAGAAGAACAAATATTATTTTAGGTAGAGGAATTTTAAAATGATATTTTCCATAGAAGGATTGTCATTCTAAGGATTACTGAACTATGAACATAAGGAGATATTTACATATATATGATAAAGGGTTAGTATCCAAAATATATAAAGAACTTTTAAAACTCAACACCCCAAAAATGAATAATCCAACTTAAAAATGAGTAGAAGACATGAATAGACATTATTCTAAAGAAGAGATACAAATGACCAATGGACACATGAAAAGATACTCAACATCACTGGTCATCAGGGAAAAGCAAATCAAAATTACAATGAGATATCACCACACATGTGTTAGAATGGTTAAAGTCAACAACACAAGAAATAGCAGGTGTTGGGCAGGATGTGGAAAAAAGAAAACCTCTTTCACTGTTGATGGGAATGAAATCTGTTGCAGCCACTCTGGAAAATAGTATGGAGTTTCCTCAAAAAGTTAAAAATAGAACTACTCTATGACCCAGTAAGTGCACTACCGGATATTTACCCAAAGAATAAAGATACAGGAGCACCTGGGTGGTTCAGTTGGTTAAACATCGGAGTCTTGGCTTCAGCTCAGGTGATGATCTCATGGTCATGGGATCGAGCCCCATGTTGGGTTCCATGCTCAGTGCGGAGTGTATGTCAGATTCTTTCTCCCTCCTGCTCTGCCCCTCCCTGCTTGTGTGGTCTCTCTCTTTCAACTAAATAAAAATCTTTAAAAAAATGAAAACATACTAATTCAAAGGGAAACATGCCCCCTTATGTTTACAGCAACATTATCTACAATATCCAAATTATGGAAACAGCCCATGTCCACTGATTGATGAATGGATAAGAAAATTTTGGTATACACACACACACACAATGGGATATTACTCAACCATGAAAAGGAATGATATCTTGCCATTTGTGACAATGTGGATGGAGTAGAGGATAATAGGCTAAGTAAAGTAAGTCAGAGAAAGGCAAATACCATGATTTCACTCATATGTGGGATTTAGGAGACAAAACAAATAAAAGGAAAAGAAAAAAAGAGTGAGAGGCACAAGCCAAGAAACAGACTTCTTAAGATTTTATTTATTTGACAGATAGAGATCACAAGTAGGCAGAGGCAGGCAGAGAGAGAGGAGGAAGCAGGCTCCCCGCTGAGCAGAGAGCCCGATGCGGGACTCGATCCCAGGACCCTGAGATCATGACCTCAGCCGAAGGCAGAGGCTTTAACCCACTGAGCCACCCAGGCACCCCCAAGAAACAGACTCTTAACCATCGAGAACAAACTGATGGTTGCCATGAAGGAAGGGGGAGGTGGTGTGGGTTAAATTGGTAATGGGGATTAAGGAATGCACTTGTGATGAACAGTGGGTTTTGTATGGAAGTGGTGAATCACTGTACTGAACACCTGAAGCTAATATTACACTGTATGTTAGCTAACTGGAATTTAAATAAAAACTTTAAAAAAAACAAAAAATAAAATTCTTATATTTTAGTCAAATTTATAGAAACATATTATCATTTTTAAATGACATAAAGGAAAAAAATCCCTCAAACTACTTTCTTAATAAAATTTATTTAAAAAAAAAAGAACAAATATTGTTAAGATGTCTATACATTTAAGGCAATCCCTATCAAATACCAACAGCATTTTTCACAGAACTAGAATAATCCTAAAATTTATATGGCACCACAAGAGACCCCAAACTGACAAAGCAGTTTTGCAAAAGAAAAAGTTGGAGTTATCACAATTCCAGACTTGAAGTTTTATTATACATACACACACACACACACGTATATATATATGTATACATATTATATGCACATATATATATGTAATATATATAAATTATATTACAAAAGTTGTGGTAATCAAAACAGTGTGGTACTGGCACAGAAACAGACACATAGATCAATGAAATTGAACACAGAACCCAGAAATAAACCCACAGTTATATGGCCAGTTAATCTTTGATAAAGCAGGGAAGACTATACAAAGAGACTATTCTCTTAACAAACAGTGGGGAAAACTGGTCAGCTACATGCAAAAGAATGAAACTAGATGACCTTCTTACACCATTCATAAAAATAAACCCAGAATGGATTAAAGACCTAAATGTGAAACCCCAAACCATTAAATAAAAAAACCTAAAAGACCATACAGGCAGTGACGTCTCTGACATCAGCTGTAGCAACATTTTTTCTAGATATGTCTCCTGAAGCAAGGGACACAAAAAATAAATTATTGGGACAACATCAAAATAAAAAGCTTCTGCACAGCAAAGGAAACAATAAGAAAAACTAAAAGGCAACCTACTGAATGGGTATATATATTGGCAAGTGACCTATGCAATAAAGGGTTGGTATCCAAAATATATAAAGAAAGAATTCAGTAAAGTGTCAGGATATAAAATCAATGCACAGAAATCAGTTGCATTTCTCTACACCAACAGCAAGACAGAAGAAAGAGATATTAAGGAGTCAATCCCATTTACAATTACATCCAAAACCATAAGATACCTAGGAATAAACCTAACCAAAGAGACACAGAATCTATACTCAGAAAACTATAAAGTACTCATGAAAGAAATTGAGGAAGACACAAAGAAATGGAAAAATGTTCCATGCTCCTGGATTGGAAGAATAAATATTGTGAAAATGTCTATGCTACCTAAAGCAATCTACACATTTAATGCAATTCCTATCAAAGTACCATCCATCTTTTTCAAAGAAATGGAACAAATAATGCTAAAATTTATATGGAACCAGAAAAGACCTCGAATAGCCAAAGGGATATTGAAAAAGAAAGCCAACGTTGGTGGCATCACAATTCCGGACTTCAGGCTCTATTACAAAGCTGTCATCATCAAGACAGCATGGTACTGGCACAAAAACAGACACATAGATCAATGGAACAGAATAGAGAGCCCAGAAATAGACCCTCAAATCTATGGTCAACTAATCTTCGACAAAGCAGGAAAGAATGTCCAATGGAAAAAAGACAGCCTTTTCAATAAATGGTGCTGGGAAAATTGGACAGCCACATGCAGAAAAATGAAATTGGACCATTCCCTTACACCACACACAAAAATAGACTCAAAATGGATGAAGGACCTCAATGTACGAAAGGAATCCATCAAAATCCTTGAGGAGAACACGGGCAGCAACCTCTTCGACCTCTGCCGCAGCAACATCTTCCTAGGAACAACGCAAAAGGCAAGGGAAGCAAGGGAAAAAATGAACTATTGGGATTTCATCAAGATCAAAAGCTTTTGCACAGCAAAGGAAACAGTTAACAAAATCAAAAGACAACTGACAGAATGGGAGAAGATATTTGCAAACGACATATCAGATAAAGGACTAGTGTCCAGAATCTATAAAGAACTTAGCAAACTCAACACCCAAAGAACAAATAATCCAATCAAGAAATGGGCAGAGGACATGAACAG
>NC_081565.1:88488254-88492552 GCF_022355385.1 Mustela nigripes | reverse complement strand
CATCAAGATCAAAAGCTTTTGCACAGCAAAGGAAACAGTTAACAAAATCAAAAGACAACTGACAGAATGGGAGAAGATATTTGCAAATGACATATCAGATAAAGGACTAGTGTCCAGAATCTATAAAGAACTTAGCAAACTCAACACCCAAAGAACAAATAATCCAATCAAGAAATGGGCAGAGGACATGAACAGACATTTCTGCAAAGAAGACATCCAGATGGCCAACAGACACATGAAAAAGTGCTCCATATCACTCGGCATCAGGGAAATACAAATCAAAACCACAATGAGATATCACCTCACACCAGTCAGAATGGCTAAAATCAACAAGTCAGGAAATGACAGATGCTGGCGAGGATGCGGAGAAAGGGGAACCCTCCTACACTGTTGGTGGGAATGCAAGCTGGTGCAGCCACTCTGGAAAACAGCATGGAGGTTCCTCAAAATGTTGAAAATAGAACTGCCCTATGACCCAGCAATTGCACTATTGGGTATTTACCCTAAAGATACAAATGTAGTGATCCAAAGGGGCACATGCACCCGAATGTTTATAGCAGCAATGTCCACAATAGCCAAACTATGGAAAGAACCTAGATGTCCATCAACAGATGAATGGATCAAGAAGATGTGGTATATATACACAATAGAATACTATGCAGCCATCAAAAGAAATGAAATCTTGCCATTTGCAACAACGTGGATGGAACTAGAGCGTATCATGCTTAGCGAAATAAGTCAAGCAGTGAAAGACAACTATCATATGATCTCCCTGATATGAGGAAGTGGTGATACAACATGGAGGCTTAAGTTGGTAGAAGAAGAATAAATGAAACAAGATGGGATTGGGAGGGAGACAAACCATAAGTGACTCTTAATCTCACAAAACAAACTGAGGGTTGCCGGGGGCAGGGGGTTTGGGAGAAGGGGGTGGGATTATGGACATTGGGGAGGGTATGTGATTTGGTGAGTGCTGTGAAGTGTGTAAACCTGGTGATTCACAGACCTGTACCCCTGGGGATAAAAATATATGTTTATCAAAAATAAAAAATAAAAAAAAAAAAATAAAGAACTTACAAAATTCAAAATCCAAAAAACAATCCAATTAAAAATGGGCAGAAGACATGAATAGACACTAATCCAAAGAAGAAATCCAGATGGCCAAAAGACCTGCAAAGATGCTCAGCATCACTGATAATCAGGGAAGTGCAAATCAAAACCAGGATGAGGTGTCACCTCACACCTGTCAGAGTGGCTAAAATCAAAACCCAAGAAGCAACAGGCATTGGCGGGGATGGAGAGAAAAAGGAAACAACCCTCTGGCGCTGTTTGGCGGGAACGCAAACCGGTGCGGCCACTGTGGAAAACAGCATGGAAGCCCCTCAAAATTGAAATATAGAAATACCATATGCAATTGCACCAATAGGTATTTACCCAAAGAATTAAAAAAATACTGATTCAGAGGGATACATGTACTTCAACATTTATATAGCAGCATTCTTGACAACAGCAAAATTATGGAAACAGCCCAGGTATTCATTGATAGATGAATGGATAGGGAAGATGATTATGTGTGTGTGTACATTATGTTATATATCTATACACACACACATATTTTATATATGATGTTATATGTATATATATATGATATTATATGTGTATACACACATACATACAGACAATGGGATAGTCTTCATTTGCAATGACACAGATGGAGCTAGAGTATAATGCCAAGTGAAATATGGCAGAACAAGACAAATACCAACGTGATGTCACTCATTTGTGGAATTTGATAAAACAAATGAGCAAAGGAGAAAAAGAGAAACCAAGAAACAGACTCTTAACTACAGAGAACAAACTGACAGTGAGCACAGGGCAGGTGAGTGGGGGATGGTGTTAAATTGGTGATGGGGATTAAGGAGGGCACCTGTGATGAGCACAGGGTGATATATGAAATTACTTAATCACCTGATTGTACACCTGAAACTAATATAACACTATGCTAACTAAATGGAATTTTTTTTTTAAAGATTTTATTTATTTATTTGACAGACAGAGACCACAAGTAAGCAGAGAGGCAGGCAGAGAGAGAGGAGGAAGCAGGCTCCCTGCTGAGCAGAAAGCCCGATGTGGGGCTCGATCCCAGGACGCTGGGATCATGACCCGAGCTTAAGGCAGAGGCTTTAACCCACTGAGCCACCCAGGTGCCCCTAACTAAATGGAATTTAAATAAATTTGTGACTTACCACAGATTTCTTTAGTGATTTTCTTCCCCATGAGAAAGGGACGGAGTAACTAACCAGAGTGTTCTGTCTGCTTTCTCCTTGGATTGCTTGTACCCCCACTGTAGAGGGTATAAGCAAGCCTTCCAGTGTGGAGGAAGCACTTCTGTGTGTCTTCCCTATTAAATATGGTGGCTGATTTAAATACAGTTAGCATCATACTATGGAAACCATAGCTTCATTCATCACAACTTTTTTTTTTTTAAAGATTTTATTTATTTGACAGAAATCTCAAGTAGGCAGAGAGGCAGGCAGAGAGAGGGGGGAATCAGGCTCCCTGCTGAGCAGAGAGCCCTATATGGGACTCAATCCCAGGACCCTGAGATCATGACCTGAGCTGAGGGCAGAGGCTTAATTAACCCTGTGAGCCACCCAGGCGCCCCATCACAACTTTTGTGTCTATCTAGTAATGTGGAAAATTTTAACTGAAAGTTATTTAGAATTACAGTGTTCACTTTGGGAATCTAAAATTTAACATGCGCTGAAACATGCAGAAGTTGTGGAATAAAAGAAAAATAAAATTTTACAGGGGTGCCTGGGTGACTCAGTTGGTTAAGTGGCCAACTCAGGTCATGATTTCAGGGTTTTGAGATCAAGCCCTGCATCAGGCCTGCCCCTCTCCCACCCCTATCTTTTTTTCTCTCTCTCTCCCTCTCTAAAAAATAAGCATAAAAAATAAAATTGTACCAACAGAATATAGTTAATCACAAATTTTTTACGGATGTAAAAGAAAGTTAAGCAGTTTCTAAACTGTTAAAATCTCCAACTGCTCTTATGCTAGTTGACTTTTAAGACCAGTAAATACTTTAGTAATTGTAAATGAACTAAAAACTTTACACAGGAAAGAGAAAAATCAATGCCTAATGGTTCCTTAAAGAAAAATTTCCTTCTGCAGCTACAGTCAAGGAATGAAAAATATAGCTGTGGGCTAAGTGAATGGTCTTAGACATTGGCCCTTGAAAGAATGCATGCCAGGCATTCACTGTTTTTTAAAAAGTTTCAGAATTCTGAGACATTGGTCCACAAGTAAAAGGGAGATTTTCAACATTAATCATAATTAATCCCTGGAAATCGGACAACTTTCATAATATGCCTCCAGTCATCTCCATGACTTCTTAAGTAAAAAGCTTAAGTCACTGATCCTAGAGGTTTCTTCTCTTCTAATATAAGTACTTCAGGCTAGAAATGCCCTTTGTTAGTACACACATTTTTATTTTGCTAGAATAGAATTTTGAAAGATCTATAGAGTGGGTTATAAGACTTCATAAGATTTAAGGGATCTATAGGTACACTAAAAATTTAATAGTAAAGACTCTCCAGGGCTTCGTTCTTTCTCCTTCTTTCCTTCACCCCCTTCCTCCCTCCCTCCTTTCCCCTCTTTCCATTCCCCCCCCTTTTTTTTGAGAAGGTGATCCTAAAATTTAAGTGTAAATACAGAGAACCTACACTACCCAAAGCAATCTTAAAAAAAAAAAAAAAAAAAAAGATTTTATTTATTTATTTGACAGACAGAGATCACAAGTAGGCAGAGAGGCAAGCTGGGGCGGGGGGGGGGGGAAGCATGCTCTCTGCTGAGCAGGGAGCCCGATGTGGGACTTGATCCCAAGACTCTGAGATCATGACATGAGCCGAAGTCAGAGGCTTAACCCACTGAGCCACCCAGGTGCCCCCAAAACAATCTTTAAAAAGAAAGACTTGGGGCACCTAGGTGGCTCAGTGGGTTAAGCCTCTGACTTCAGCTCGGGTCATGATCCCAGGATCCTGGGGTCCTGGCATCAAGCCCCGTGTTGGGCTCTCTACTCAACAGGGAGCCTGCTTCCCCCCTCTCTTTGCCGGCCTCTCTGCCTACTTGTGATCTCTGTCTGTCAAATAAATAAATAAATATGAATAAATAAATAAATAAGAAAGAAAGAAAGAAAAGCTTACACTACCTGACTTAGGGAGGAGATATACTACCTGACTTCAAGACTTTTTTTTTTCCCCAAAGATTTTATTTATTTATTTGACAGAGATCAC
>NC_081565.1:88449549-88488154 GCF_022355385.1 Mustela nigripes | reverse complement strand
GCCCGATGTGGGACTCGATCCCAGGACCCTGAGATCATGTCCTGAGCTGAAGGCAGCGGCTTAACCCACTGAGCCACCCAGGCGCCCCTGACTTCAAGACTTCTGATGGTCCTACAGTAATATAGACAGTGTGGTTAAGGACAGGCCTGTTAATGGAAGAAATATAACTGAAAGTGTAAAACAGACCCACACTTATCCAGTCATTGGATTTTCAACAAAACAGTTTAAGGAGGGGAAGGTAAGTCTTTTCAACAAATGATATCCATATGAATGAGAAAAACCTTGATCCCTGCCTCACACCATACACAAAAGTTACTTCAAGATGGACCATAAACTTAAATGTAAAAGCTAAAACTGTATAGCATTTAGAAAATTCAGATTATCTTCATGACAATAAAAATTTAAAAGAAAAATCAGACTTCCTCCAAACATCTGCCAATCAAAAGTAACTGTTAAAGAAAGAACAGAAAAGCTTCAGTCTAAGAAAATTTTTGCAAAATGTACATATGGCAAAGGACTGGTGTCCAGAATTAATAAAGAACTCCCAGAGCTCAACAATTTAAAAAAATGTAATTAAACTGGCAACTAGAAGAAGATCTGAATGGATACTTTACAAAGTAAAGTATATGATATATATTTGAATGAACAAAAAGCATAAAGTGCTTAACATTTAACCATTAGTGAAATAGAAATTAAAGCCCCCATGAGATAGCACTACACACCCATCACAGATACAACGAAAACTGTCTGGAGGATGCGAGACAATGGGAATTCTCTTCTCATATGTTCATGGAAGTGAAAAATGGTACAGCCACTTTGGGAAATGGATACTCATAAAACTGCATATACTGTAGCCATGTGACCCAGTGTATTAGGTTGAATGGTATCCCACCAAAATTCACGTCTATATGAACACGTGAATGTGGACTTACTTTGATATCAGGTCTTCACAGATATGATCAAGTTAAGATGAAGTCATACCAAGTTAGGGTGAGTCTTAATTCAACAAATGCATCCTTACAAAGAGACAGAGATACATAGAAGGAAAAAGGCTGTGTGATCACAAAGGCACAGATTGGAGTGACACAGCAACAAGCCAAGAAATGATAAGGATCGCCAGCAACCACCAGAAACTGGAGACAGGTGAGGAACAGATCTCCCTCAAAACCTCCAGAATAAATCTACCCGGCCAAGAGGTTGATTTTTGAACTTACAGCTTCTGAACTGTGAGAACAGATTTCTTTGAAGTCTCTCAGTTTGTTGTAATATGTTACAGCAATGCTAGGAAACTAAAATACCCAACCTTACTCTAGGTATTTATCCAAAGGAAATGAAAACATGGGTTTCCAAAACAAAATACCTAGCATAAGAATACTAATAACTGCTTTTTCACAATAACTAAGGACTAGAATCCATTAAGGTATCTACCAAGGGGAACGGATAAACAGTTGTATATTTATCTGACGGGATGCCACTGAGCTTTAAAAGGGAACAGAATACTGATGTATGAAACAGCGTGGATGAAGCTCAGAAACTCTGTACTGGAAGAAGCCTACAGTAAAGAGTATTATGATTCCATTCATGAAAAACTGTACAGTGGGAAAAATTAATTTATGGTAAAATCAAGACCAGTGACACCTCTGAGGGATAGGGTGGGGGTTTACTGGGATCGGCCAGAAGGGAGCTATATGGGATGGTAGTAATCTGTTTTTTTATAAAGTTTGGGTTGTAGACATGTACAACTCATGCAAAATTTCACATTTCCTGTAAGTAAATCCTACTTAAATACAAGAAATACAGTACTCTAGGCAATGATACGCATCTGCCCATTGCTCCTGGGGTTAACCACCTTTCACGGCCCTGACTAGCTGAGATGAGCTGCTAGGGAATGCCTCTTAAAATGTAGTGTCTGAAGATGCTTAGGTGGACATCTGAGACCTGAGTCCCTGGGTCCCTGCCTGCCAGCCACCCACATGAGCCAACCCAGGAGACTGTCCCATTCCTCTCACTTGTTAGACTGTCTTTGCCAGGTTCAATGAGTGGTCACATCAGATCTTAAGACACGTCACACCTGTCACCCGCTCTTGAGGAATAAAGGGTGTCTAAGGAGAATGAACAGAGATGCAAGGACATGCCAGAAAGACTTCACAAAATGACAGCCATAGCCACCTATGACCACAGCCTTATATGCTCTTTACCTACCCGTGGGGAAAATACCAGTCTCTTTTCCAAGAAGAGTAAAGCCTTGATCCAGAGCTCTTACTCAGATAGGCTCAGCTATCCAGCTCTCCCTGAGAGAAACTGCTGACACTAAATGTATCACAGTACTAACCAAGGAGATATTGCTAGAAATCTGTCAGAATGGGCAAAATAAAGAGTAGTGCTGACACCAGATGCAGGCAGGAAGGGGGAGGAATGATTACTCAAGACACTGCTAGTGGGGACTGAAATGGTGTGCCCATGAGTATTGCACTTCTTTTTTTTCTTTAAATAAAACTAAACACTTACCATATGACTCAGCAACTGAACTCTTGAGCATTCATCCCAGAAATCAGACCCATGTTCACACACAAACCTGTATAGAAATGTTCAAAGCACCTTCATCTTTAATAGCCGCTGAATGGTTTAACAAACGGAGTCCATTCCTACTATGGAATACTGCTCAGCAGGAAAAGTAATGAAGTATTGGTACAGGCTTAAGTTTGGATCGATCTCAAGAGAACTACACTGAAAAGGCAATCCCAAGTGTAGACTTCTTTTACGAACATTCTTGAAGTGACAAAAATTACAGAGATGGAAAACAGATTAGTGGTTGCAAGAGAGAGATGGTGGGGGTGGGGGGGTTGACTGTGACTACACAAGAGCAGCACAAGGCAGCCGGGTGTCGCAGCTGTTCTGTACCTCTGAATATAGTGACAGTTACAGGAAAGTACATGCAATAAAATTTCACAGAACTAAAGAAACATACATCCCCCACACACATACACAAAAGTGAAGATAAAACTGGTGAAATCTGAGCGCCTGTGTGGCTCAGTGGGTTAAGCCTCTGCCTTCAGCTCGGGTCGTGACCTTGGGGCCCTGGAATCAAGCCCTGCATCGGGCTCTCTTCTGAGCAGGGAGCCTGCTTCCCTCTCTCTCTCTGCCTGCCTCTCTGCCTACTGTGATCTCTGTCAAATAAATAAAATCTTAAAAAAACAAACAAACAACTGGTGAAATCTGAATAAGGTCAGTGCATTGTGTTAAAAACAAAAGGCTGGTTTAATAAGAAAAAACTGTCACTCCATATATGGAATCTGAGAATCAAAATAGACAGACATAGGAGAGGAAGGGGAAAAAAAAGGGAAGCAAACCACAGGAGACTCTTGATTATAGAGAACAAGCTGAGGGTTGCTAGAGGGGAAGAGGGTGGGAAATGGGCTCAATGGGTGGTGGGGATTGAGGAGGGCACTTGTGATGAGCACTTGGTGTTCTATGTTAGTGATGAAAACAATATTAACACTCATGTTAACTTGCTAGAATTTAAATAAAATTTGAACCATTGAAAAAATGTCTGCACTTACTGAGATGAATACAGGGTGTTGTAGGGAATTGCTGAATCACTACATTGTACACCTGAAACTAACGTAATACTGTACGTTAACTAAAATTAAAAACTTTAAAAATTGAAAGACTAAAAAAACACATATATGATCACCTCAAACAGTGCCCAAAAAACATTGCACAAAATCCAACATCCATTCCCAATAAAAACTCTCCGCAAACCAGGAATAGAAATTTTCTGTGCTCATAAAGGGCAGCTATAAAACTTACACTTAGGAGAAAGCATTCTCCAAAAGATCAGGAACAAGGAAAGGGTGTCCAGGCTCACTATTTAAATTCATCATTGCACTGGATGGTCTCGCCTGTGCAATGAGGCACATTTTACTTCTTTACATGTAAAGAATGTAAAGAAGTAAAACTTATTCACAAATAATATGATCATCTATGTAGAAAATGCTATAGGATTTACCAAAAAAGCTATGAGGGCTAAAAAGTAAGTTTTGCAAATTTACTAGATATAAGATCATTATCTGTGGGTTAATTGTATTTCTCTGTACTTTCAACAATTAAAAAGTTTTTTTTTTTCCTTAAGATTTTATTTATTTACTTGAGAGACAGAGTTCACAAGCAGGCAGAGAGGCAGGCAGAGAGAGAGGGGGAAGCAGGCTTCCTGCTGAGCAGAGAGCCCGATGCGGGACTCGATCCCAGGACCCTGGGATCAATACCTGAGCCGAAGGCAGAGGCTTAACCCACTGAGCCACTCAGGTGTCCCTAAAAACTGAGTTTTAACATAGGTTAATTAATAGTATCGAAAATATGAACTACAGAGGAACAAATCTGACAAGAGATATATAGGACCTGTGTACTAAAAATTATAAAACAAGGCTCACAAAAATTAAGTCCCACTAAAAATGGGGACATATACTGTATTCACATATAGGGTGATAAAATATTAATCACATGTAAATTAAGTTATTTGTAAAATGAGGTAGATTTAACTCAATACAAATCAAAATCACAGCAGGATTTTTGGTGAAAATTGCTGATTCTGAAATCCAGATGGTAATGCAAAGAATCTAGAATAATTAAGACAAAATGGAAAGGGAGAAAATGTTGGAGAATTATACTGAGTTCCAAACTTATAAGACTACATTAATCAAGATTATTTGGTATTGGCATCAATAGAGACACGAAAGGATGGGCGGGGGGGGGGGGGGGGTGCTAGAGAAGAGTCCAGGGACTCCTGGGTGGCTCAGTTAAGGCTTCGTTAAATATCTGATTATTGGGGTGCCAAAAGAAACCAAGTTTTTAAATGGGCAAAAGATTTGAGAAGACATTTCACAAGAGATATATATACAGATGGCAAATAAGCACGAGAAGCTTCTCAACATCATCAGTCACTAGGTAAGCGTCAAGTAAAACACAAATGCCACTACACAGCTCTGTGAAAGCCCAAAATTAAAATAATAACACGAAGTTGACAAAGATGTGGAGCATCTGGACCCCTCATACCCTGCTAGGGGGAATGTGAATGGTAGAGCCCCTCTGGAAAACAGTTTTTTAGTTCTGTAAAAAACTAAATAGATACTGTATCCTACAACCCAGCCTTTCCAGTCCCAGGTATTTATCCGAAAGAAATGAAAGACTTGGAATGAATGTTCACACTTATTTTACTTGTATTCATCAAAACTGGAGACTACTCAAATGTTTTTCAATAGGTGAATGGTTAAATAAATTGTGAGAAAAACTGAAAAATAATTAAGATGTTATAAATAAATGAATAAATAAATAGTGATATTATATAATGGAACACTATTCAGCAGTAAGAAGTGAACTATAATTCACACAACATTATGGATGAACTTCAAAATAACTGTTGAGGGTGCCTGGGTGGCTCAGTGGGTTAAGCCATTGCCTTCGGCTCGGGTCATGATCTCGGGGTCCTGGGATCGAGTCCCACGTCGGGCTCTCTGCTCAGCAGGGAGCCTGCTTCCCTCTCTCTCTCTGCCTGCCTCTCTGTCTACTTGTGATTTCTCTCTGTCAAATAAATAAATAAAATATTTTTTAAAAAATAAAAAAAAACAAAATAACTGTTGAGTGAAAGAATCTGGTATATATTCTGAATTACTCAATTTATATTAATTCTAGAAAATGTGAACACATGTAAAATGATAGAAAGCAGATCAGTGGTCAGCCGGGTACGGGGAGGAGGAGGAACAGAGGGTAAGACAGGCAGGGAAAGGAGACACGGATTATAAGGCACAAGGAAACTTTGGGGTGACAGGTATGCTTGGCATTTGGATTGTGGCAATGTTTTCATAGTTACATACATATGTCAAAACAATAAATTTGTGCTTTAAATATGTGTAGTCTAGGGGCCCCCAGGTGGCTCAGTCAGTTAAGCAACTACCTTTGGCTCAGGTCATGATCCCGGCGTCCTGGGATCAAGCCCTGTGTTGGGCTCCCTGCTCAGCGGGGAGTCTGCTTCTCTCTCTGCCCCCCTTCACCCCTGCTCATGCTCACTTGCTTTTTCTCTCAAATACATAAATATGTGTGTCTAATATATTTTGATAATATACCTCATAATCATCTCTTAACTATTATACTGTAACACCTTATAACATATTTTTGTTATGCCAAAATTATAGCTTATATAATAGTTAGTTCTCCTTAAAAAAAGCACTGAGTTCGCTATGAAATACAAGTCCAGATATATGGTTGTATTTAGAAGCAAAATAAAATGCCAGGACTATTAAAAGAATAAAAAAGCTAAGTCAGCTAAAAAAAAAAATTATTCTTACCTCCAGACATTCACATAAAATTAATTCCCACTGCATTAAAGACCTGAATGTTCCCTGAATTTATATGGGATTCATATAATCATAACAGAAACAGCCCAAATGAAAAGCAGGAAAACTCTCTGAGCAGACAAATCACCAAACATAGGAAAAGGTACTCCTGCTCCAACAACATAGGAAAAGATACTCCTGCTCCCTGAAAAAGCAAAGCCCCTCTAAGGTTTCACTGCAAAAGGAAGAGATGACTGGAAAATGAGGTCTGACAATACCTAGTCCTGGTGAGGATGTGTAACAAGAACCTCCAGGCTACCCATGCCTAAGAACCAGCTGCTATGCTCCTAGATACACACCTGGAGAAACTCTTCCCCTTGTTTCCACGGAAATAACAAGAATATATAGCATTATTTAATAGCCAAATATTGGAAATACATGTTCAAAAGAAGGGAACTGATAATTCAACAGCATTAAAATAGAAATATTCATTATAATGGAATCAATGTAACAGTTTTTAAAAGTATAAACTAAATCACATTTTAACATGATTCTCACATAAAGACAGTAAAAAGGCATGTTCCAGAAGGATGTGTACATTGCAATACTATGTGTAGAGACATTTATGAACATGCAAACACTATATGGCTGAAGGACCCATCAGATGGGGTAAAAAGGGTCAAGGCACATGAGAATGCTCATGTGGAAAATGGATTCTCAGGGTGGGTGGAGAGCAAGACAAACCAGGGAAGGGGCAGGGACTGTTTTCTGGTCTGTAACGCCTGTCTCTGAGACCACAGGGAAGGCACACAGGAACTCATCATACAATTCTATACACCCTGGTGTAATCTTAAATAATCCATCATAAAAGAAACAAGGTTATGGGGATTTATGGAGTGGAACTGATGCACTAAGAAGTTACCAGGTTAAGAACAGAAACAGCAGTGTCTCCCAGGGGCAGAAGACTCCGTGTCAGAGGCCAAACGCTATGCAGAGTCAACCAACAAAAGCCAAGAACGCGGAGATCAGCGAACTAGAAAAGGTGCTGGGAAAGAGATGCCACATGAGGGAATGAGACTGCCTGGGGGGAAAGAGGATGCCAGGGCAGCCCCCTCTGGGTGAGCAGGCCGGCAGGGCACGGGGCCCGAAGAAGAGCGCTCCCCAGAAATCCAGGTGCCCTCCTCCTTCCGGATCTGCTGAGAGCCTCACTGCCCGGTCTCCTCGTCTGCCCCCTGCTTCCCACTCACCTGGACGAAGGTCCAGAAGACATTCGCTCTCCTCTCTCCAGGGCTCCTCCCCTTGTTCCAGCTGTGTGATGAGTCTGGGTTTGGAAAAGGCAATTCCTACTCACAGGGAAAGAAACCAAGGTGACCCTAGGTTAGAGGCTTAAGAGGCTATGGCAGAACTCAGTCAACAAGCAAATGCAATAACCCAAAAGGAGCCAGGGAAGCACGGGGAGGTGTGCAAAGGCTCTCTGAGCACTGAGAAAGGATGAGTAAAGGGAGGGGGGGAATTCTGGATCTAAAGGCAGTACACTGTGGTTAAGTGAATACTGGGATTCCCAGATCTGAAGGAAAATCACTGTGGAGGAGGGGCCCAGCCTTGGAAGAGGCCTGGCAATTCAGTGTTAGACCGTATACCCCCAGACATTCTCTGGGGGTACAGGGAAAATACTATTTTCCTTTCTGAGTCAAAAGCATGGCAGCTGGTACATAAAATCTTAAGATGTCCACAGGCAGTCTGAGACCTGAGACAAGCTGTCCTTACCCAGTGATACCAAGTGACTGTAGTTCTCCAGCATTACATCCCGGTATAGGGTCCTCTGAGCAGGACTCAGTAACTTCCACTCCTTCTGGGTGAAGGCCACAGCCACATCCCTGAAGGCCATTAATGCCTGTAACACAAACACATTCCTGCTCACCCAGAAGCCAGCCACATGCACTAGTCAACCTAAGCCACTAACCAGGGCCAAATCAGAAAGAATGCTGGTGTGGGGCACCCCGGTGAGTTTCACAGATCCCGCTTTTAACCCAAACTCTTAGTGCCATGTGTTCAAGACTATTATTAACCTTCTTCTCACATTGCTCATAGGTCTAGTTAGGGGTCCTCTCCTTTCTTCTTTTGATCTTATGTCTATGATGCTGTCAAAAACACAGCTTTGATTGGCTATAGTTTAAGTCTTGAAATCAGCTAGCCTCATGCCTCCCACCTTATTCTTCATTTTAAAGGTTATTTTAGCTATTCTAAGACATATCCTTTCCATATAAATGTTAGAATCTTGATCTGTATCTACAAAACAAAACAAAAACCTTGTTGGAATTTTGACAAGATTTTCATGAGCCTTTATATTAATTTGAGGAGACCTAACATCTTTACTACATTGATTCTTCAAATCCATGAATATGGTATGTCTCTCCATTTACTGAGATGTTCTTTAATTTCTTTCATCAGCATTTTGTGGTTTTCAGCATACAAATTCATGTATGTTTTGTTAGATTGATACCTAAAAACTTCTAATGCTGTTATATTTTTAATTTCAGTGACACTTTCATTGATAGGATATAGAAGTACAGTTTACTGTTTACCTTAAATCCTGCAGCATGACTGAACTCACTTAGTTCTATGATTTTTTTTTCCTCCTACATTCCTTGAGATTTTCTACATAGACAAGCATGGCATCTGCATATAGGGCCAGATTTATTTCTTCCCTTATATAAATCTATATGCGTTTTCTTTCCTCTTCTTGCTTTATTACAGTACTAACAGCATAATAAAGAGTGGTAAAAGCAGACATCTTTGCCTTATTCTTGACATAAGGAGGAAAGTGTTATGTCTCACAGCATTAAGAATACTGTTCCACGGGGCGCCTGGGTGGCTCAGTGGGTTAAGCCGCTGCCTTCAGCTCAGGTCATGATCTCAGAGTCCTGGGATCGAGTCCCGCATCGGGCTCTCTGCTCAGCGGAGAGCCTGCTTCCCTCTCTCTCTCTGCCTGCCTCTCCATCTACTTGTGATTTCTCTCTGTCAAATAAATAAATAAAATCTTAAAAAAAAAAAAAAAAAAGAATACTGTTCCACAATGAGATACCATGCCATACTCACTGGGATAGCTATTACCAAAGAAAAGGGAAAGAATAAATTCTGGCAGAGTGTGGGGAGACAATGGAACCTTTGTGCATTTCTTGTAGGAAATGTAAAATGGTGTGGTTTCTGTGAAAAAGTCCAGCAGTTCCTCATACAGTAAATGTACAATGGACCCTACGATCCAGCAATTCCACTCTTAGCTATCTACCACTCTATATTTACACACCAAAGTCTCTAATGGCATTATTCACAATAGCTCAAATGTCCATCAACAGATAAATAAAATGTGGTATATGCATACAATGGCATATATTCAGCCTTAAAAAGCAAGGAGATTCTGATACATTCAACATCAAGGATTAGCCTTGAAAACATTATGCTACATGAAATATGCCAGTCACAGGACAAAAAGTGTTTGATTTCACTTACAGCAGGTACACAGGTACTTAGCGACAAAGTGAAAAAGAGGCTACCAAGAGCTGGGAGGAACGAGGAATGAGTCCATTTTTAATGAACTGAATTTCAGTTTGGGAAGATGAAGCAGTACTGGACCTGGAGAATGGGAATGGTTTTACAACAGTGTGAATATACTTAATACCACTGAACTGTACATTTAAAATTGGTTAAAACAGTAAATTTTATATTATGTATACCTCAGCAAATTAAAAAAAAAAAAAGGTTAGGTAAATGGCCAAGAAAAGCCTCACTGAGGAAAGAAAAAAAGTTAGATATAGATTTTTTGGTAGATGTCCCTACTCAAGTAGAGGAGTTCCCCTGCATTCCTTTTGTTACAAGAATTTTTTTTCCCCACTATGGTTATTGTTGAATTCTGTCAAATAAATGCCTTTACTGCATCAACTGATACAATCATGTGGTTTTTCTTTTTAGTTTATTAATATGGTGGATTACACTAAGTTTCAAATATGAAACTAGTCTTACATTCCTAAAGTAAACTGTACTTGGTAATAGCATGTAATTATTTTGGTATCAATGTAATATGTGCTCCGTAGAATGAACTGTTAAGTGTTTCCGCTTCTATTTTCTGGAAGAAGTCATATAGCACTTGTGTTAAATGTTCTTTAAAGATCTGGCAGTAAAAACATCTGGGCCCGTAGAGTTCTTCTGTAGGAATTTTTAGATTGCAAATTAGACTTCCTTAATAGTTACAAAGCTGTTCAAATTACTCCATATTGGGTGGGTTTTGGTAGTTTGTTTTTCATGGAAGCAGTTCGTTTCAGCTAAGTTGTGAAGTATATGGGTCGATATTCTTTTCGTGGCTTCAGAGTATGTAGAGATAAACTTTGTTTCTTTCTTTTCTTTTTTTTAAAAGATTTTATCTATTAGAGAGAGGGAGAGAGAGAACGCGTGTGCACATGAGATTTGGAGGGCTAGGGGAGACTCCCTGCTGAGCCAGTAGCCCAATGTGGGACTAGATCCTGGGACTCAGAGATCATGACCTGAGCCAAAGGCAGATGCTTAACTGACTGAGCCACCCAGGCGCCCCTTTGTATCATTCTTGATATGGTGATTTGTGTCTACTCTTTTTTTTTTCCTTCTTAGTCTTGCTAGAAGTTGTTTCAATGTTACTGTTTTCAGAAGAGCAGCTGATTTCTGCCTTTAACATTATTATTTCCTTCTATTTGTTTTCCTGAGTGTACTTTGCTCTTATTTTTCTAGGTTCCTGAGGTAGAAGCTTATTGACTTGAGACTCTTACTCTTTTCTAACATACATATTCAGTGCTGTATTCCAGATACTTTGATATATTGTATTTTCTTCTCCATTCTCTTCCATGTATATTTTTATTTCTCTTGAAATTTCATTTTTGATGCATGGATAACTTAGAAGTGTGTAGCTTATTCTGTAAGTGCTTAGAGGCTTTTCTGTCATCTTTCTCTTACTGATTTCAAGTTTGATTCTGTTGTCAGAAAACACACTTTGTCTGTAATCAGTTCTCTACTTTTGTTAAGATAAACAAATACTTGTGTTTTATGTATTGTTTTATGGCTCAGGATATGTCTACCTTAGTATGTTTTTGTGGGCATCTGAAAAGAATATGTATTCTACTATTGTTGGGTGACGTGTTCTGTAAAGATCACATTCTCTTGGTTGATGTTATTGACAAAAACTCTTCACTGATTTGGGGTCCACTATTTCCATCATTGAGAGAAGGGTGTTAAAGTCTCCCAATCGTTGATTTGTCTATTTCTTCTTTCAGTTTTCTCTTCAAATACGGTGAACTGTTATGTGATGCAGACATATTAAGGATCACGGTCTTCCTGGAATTGACCATTTATCACCCTGTATCTGGTAACTTTCCTTGCTCTGAAGTCTGCCTTACTTGATTTAATATATACCCACTCCAGCTTTCCTTTGGTTAATGTTTGCATGATTTTTTTTATCCTTTTAACTTGCTTATGTTACAATGTTTGAAGTTTCATTTAGACAAAATATAGGGTTTGTTGTTGTCATTGCTGCTATTTCTTACTCTACTATGCCAGTCCCTCTTTTGGCTGGTGTATTTAGATCATTTTATTCTTTTTGCTTTTCTTTTTACTGACTTCTTTTGGGTTACTCGGACTTTTTTTTTTTTTTTTTTTTAAAGAATTCTATTTTGATTTCTCCAGTGCTGTGTATTTTTTATATAACATTTCTAGTAGCTATTCTAGGAGCTACATTATATACATATAACTAATCAGTCTACTGGTATCTTCATTTTCCAGTTTAAGGAAGTACAGAAACTTTTACTTCCCATTACATCCTCTTGCCCTTCTGGTAATCTTAAATATTTCCTCTCTATCTTTAGAATCACATCAGACTGTGTAATAATTTTTGCATCAACCATCAAAATTAGTTTAGAAAATTCATGTGCAAGAGGAGTGCCTCCTATATTTACCTATATTTTTCCTGTGCTTTCTTCCTGATGGTGTCAGGGGTCCCCAAGGCCACCCCCAGGTTTGATGTTCACTAGGACTTGCAAGAATCATCATATGGTTGTACACATGGCTACAAACAAAGGGATACAAAGCAAAATCACCAGAGAGAAATGGTACAAAAGCCAACATCTAAAGGAAATCAGGAACAAGCATCCAAGAATACTCTCCCAGTGGAGTAATACATGACCCACTTAACTCCACCACCAAGGACCTGTGACAACATGTGTTAAACACTGTCTAATAAGGAAGCTCATTAGAGGCTCACTGCCCAACTTTTTTAGTAGGGACTGGTCACAGGCTCTTTCAGCATAAACCCATCAGTTTGCATAGTTTTTGCAAACTATGCAACTATAGTCAACCATTCTTACCAATTCTGAGAATGGTGCTAACCTCCCAGAAATGCAAGATCCCAAGGATCTTGCCGAAGGATCATCTTGCAAGCAGGATTTAAGAATAACAGTCTGAAGCCTGTTATGTTAACTGTTTACTGTACACAGATGCTCCAAGTTTCCTTCTTTTATTGTTTCCTTTTTGTTTCTAAAATTGCATCTGTCCATGCTCCTAGAGACAAATTCTGTTTTCCTCCATCTGAAAAATGTCCTGATTTTCCCTTCATTTCTATACCAAATGAAATATCTTTCATTTGGTATAGAACTTGGGGTTGACAATTCCTTTCTTCCAGGATAGATCTACTATCATAGTGACAGATCATATGGTGGTTCTCTTTTCATGTTTTTGAGGTGTCTCCAGACGTCTTCCACAATGGCGCCTTTCATTCCCACCAACAGTGCATGACACTTGTTATTTCTGGTAAAACCCAATCTGACTGGTGCAAAACCTCATTAAGGTTTTTGCTTTGTTTTGTTTTGTTTTTTTAAGATTTATTTTAGAGAGAGCATGCATGTAAGTGGAAGGATGGCAAAAGGGAGAGAGCGAACCTCAAGCAGACTCCCTGCTGAGTGCTCCAGTGTTAAATTTTCTTTCTAATGGTTTAGTTACTGTTTTGTGTCCTTCCATTTTGCCTGAAGCATTTTTTGTAGATCAGGCCTACTGTTAATGAGCTCTCTCTGGTTTTTTGGTTTTGTTTTGAAATCTGGAAACCTCTTATTTCTCCTGCATTTTTTTTTAAGATTTATTTATTTGACAGAGATCACAAGTAGGCAGAGAGGCAGGCAGCATTGGGGATAGGGGGGAGTAGGCTCCCTGCTAAGCCTGTGGGGCTTGATCCCAGGACCCTGAGAGCATGACCTGAGCTGAAGGCAGAGGCTTTAACCCACTGAGGCACCCAGGCACCCCTCTCCTTCATTCTTGAAGGATAATTTGCTGGATATAGAAATCTTAGTTGACAGTCTTTCTTCCAAGACCTTCAATAGGTTATCCTACTGACTGGTGGTCTCCATGATTTCTAATGAGAAATCAGCTCTTAATCTTACTGAAAAACCCTTCCTAGTAGGTAACAGATATCTTCTTGCTGCTTTCAAAATCCTATCTTGGTGTATGGATTTTGATAATTTTGACTACATGTCTGGGTGTGGATCTGAGTTTATCCTACTTGGAGTTTACTAAGCTTCTTAGATGTATGGCTTTATGGCTGTTTTTTAAAGCAAGTTTGGGGAGTGTCTGGATATTTCTTAAAGTTTTCTATCCCTCTCCTTTCCCTCTGCAATTCCCACTATGTATATGTAAGTACATCTGTTGGTGTCTCACAGGTCTCTTAGGTTCTGTGCATTTTTCAATGTTCTTTTTTTTCCTGCTCCTCAGAGTGGATAATCTCAGTTTAGGTATTTTCAAATTCACTAACTCTATTTTGCCTGCCTAATATGCTATTAAACTCCCAAAACAAGTTTTTCACTTCAGTTGTACTTTGCAGCTCCAGAAGTTCTGTATGACTCCTTTTTATAATTTCTTCATTGATATTCTGTCTCTTCAAACACTGTTGGCCCAATTCCTTTTAGTTCCACGTTTATGGCTTCCTTTAGCTCTTTGTGTATATTTGATATAGTTAATAGGCGGGCAGTTTAAAACGCTGCTGCACTCTTCTGCCACAAAGTAGGAGCTTCTTTCTTCACCAAATTTTCCACTTTTGACTAGGTTCCCAAGTTTGACAAAACATAATTCTGGCAGATTTCAGCAGCTCATCAGTTGCTTTGTGGCAGGCGCAGAGCCACATATTTCACTTCCTCCACCCTTTTGATGTCACAGTGCAATTTCTTCTTTGATGTAAGGAGCAGTGAAGAAATGTGAAGAAATGTGTTGGTTAGTTTCTAAATACTTGAGATTTACTTAGGTATCTTATTATTGGTTTCTAATTCAATTGGAGTTACAGAATATAAGTTGTATTCTACAAATCCCTTCAAATTCACTAGGTCTATCTTGCTGAGCATACCAAACCTATTTGAAAAAAATGTGTATTCTGCAGTTGCACAGTGTAGTGTTCTGTAACTACTGATCAAGATGATGTAGTTGCTAGTTTTCTTTAGATCATATATGTCTCTACTGACTTTTTACCTACTTGTCTTATCAACTGCTCACTGGGGATTAAATTCCCTGTAATAGTACAGTTGCCTTTTTTCCTTTAATTCTATCAAGTATTTTAAAGCTTTGTTATTCGACACATGCATACATACTGGTATGTCTTCCTGCTAAAGTGACTCTTTTATCATTCAGAAATGGTTATCTTTCCCTTTGTGTTAAAGTTGATTTTATCTGATTTGCTACAATTTCCTTTTCCACATTGAGCATAGTTAAAAGAGACTTTAAAGTTCTTATCTAATCATTTCATCCATAGGCTGAATTATGGTCTGTGAATTATACCTCAAAAAAATTAAAATTTGAAAGATGGCTAAGATTCAGAACAGTCAAGAAAAGAATAGAGGGCTAAGAATCTAAATGAAGTATGTAGGGAGGTGCAGGTAGGAGATGCCATGAACAGAGGAAGAGAAGAAAAATGTCCATGATGTAGGTAAGGAGAAGCACCTGGCAGGAGAGAAAGGTAGTTAGTGGTAGAAGAGAAAGCAGAGGTGTTGTAGTATCCTGCGAATCGTTTTGAAAGCAGACAAAAGAACATATTCTACTACACAGTTGTAGCTCATACAATTTAAATTACTTATATCTTCTCATTTGGCATATTTTCTGGAGTGAAGAACTGTCACACTACAATTGATTTCATGAACAAAATTTCCCACCATAGGTTACCAAGGGGCAACAGGGTGGCTCAGTCAGTTGGGCATCCCACTCTTGATTTCAGCTCAGATCATAATCTGAGGATTGTGGGATCGAGCCTCACATCAGGTTCTGCACTCAGTGGAGAGTCTGCTTAAGAGTCTCCCTCTCCCACTGTCCCTCGCCCTACTTGGGTGCTCTCTCCCCACTCCACATAAATAAATCTTAAGAAAAAAAAAAGGTTCTCAAACATTGGAAAAAGTTAAATTTTGCAATCACTGAGAAACAGTGGGATGGGACAATGAAAACCTGTAAAGAGCCATATATTTAAATGTGAATGTTTCTTTCTTCTTCTTTTTCTTCTTCTTCTTCTTATGTTCAGTTAACCAATATATAGTAATTAGTTTGGGGGGGGGGGTTTGACAGAGAGAGATCACAAGTAGGCAGAGAGTGAGAGGGGAAGCAGGCTCCCTGCTGAGCAGAGAGCCCGATGCGGGGCTTGATCCCAGGACCCTGAGATCATGACCTCAGCCAAAGGCAGAGGCTTAACCCACTGAGCCACCCAGGCACCCCGATAATTAGTTTTTGATGTAGTGTCCAACAATTCATTAGTTGTGTATAACACCCAGTGCTTATCATAACTTAACCTGCCTCCTTAATACCCATCACCCAGATACCCCATTCCCCCCCAACCTCCCTTTCCACAACCCTCAGTTTGTTCCCCAGAGTCAAGAGTAGCTCATGACTTGTCTCCCTCTCTGATTTCTTCCCAGTTTTCCCTCCCTTCCCCTGTGGTTCTCCATGCTACTCCTTATGTTCCACACATGAGTGACACCATATTATAATTGTCTTTCTCTGGTTGTCTTATTTAAGCATAATTCCCTCCAGCCCCACCCACGTCAATGCAAACAGTAGGTATTCATCCTTTCTGGTGGCCGAGTAATATTCCATTATATATATGAACCACATCTTTTCCCATTCATCTGTTGAAGGACATCTCAGCTCCTTCCACAGTTTGGCTATTGTGGACTATTGCTATGAACATTGGGGTACATATGCCCCTTCTTTTCACTACATCTGTATCTTTGGGATAAATATCTAGTAGTGCAATTGCTGGGTCATAGGGTAGCTCTATTGTTAACTTCTTGAGGAAACTCCATACTGTTTCCCAGAGTAGCTGTACCAGCTGGCATTCCCACTAACAATGTAAGAGGGTTCCCCTTTCACTACATCCTCACCAACATTTGTTATTTCCTGTTTTGTTGATTTTAGCCATCCAAAGTGGTGTAAGGTGGTATCTCAATGTGGTTTTGATCTGTATTTCCCTGATGGGTAGTGATGCTGAATATTTTTTCATGTCTGTTAGCCATTTGTATGTCTTCTGCCCATTTCTTGACTGGATTCTTTATTTTTTTGGTCGCTGAGTTTAAGAAGTTCTTTATAGATCTTGGCTATCAACCCTTTATCTGAAATGTCACTTGCAAATATATTCTTTCATTCCGTGGGCTGCCTCTTAGTTTGGTTGACTATTTCCTTTGCTGTGCAGAAGCTTTTTATCTTGATGAAGTCCCTTCCCTTGCCTTTAGAAACTTGTCTTGAAAGAAATTGCTGTGGCTGATGTTGAAGAGATTACTGCCTATGTTCTCCTCTAGGAGTTTGATGGATTCTTGGGTTTCTTCACCTTTAAAGATCTGACACTGGGGTAGTCACTAGATCAATTTTATCATTAAAATCTCAAATATGTGCATAGACCAAAGATCCTACTTTCCAATGACAAGAATAAATGAAATGTACATCAACTGATGAATGATGAATGAAAAAACAACAGAAATATTATTGATATGGGCTACAACATGAATGGACCTTGAAAATATTATGCTAAGTGAAAGAAAACAAATACAAAAACCACATATTATATGGTTTCATTTATATGAAGTACCCAGAAAAAACAAATTTATAGAGAAAGAAAATAGATGAGCACTTGCCAGTGGTTAGGAAGGGAAGAAAAGGGAGTGACTCCTAATGGGTGTGCACTTTCTTTGGGGGTTACGAAAACATTATGGAATTAGTGGTGAGGGTGGCACAACTTTTGTGAATATACTAAAATCTACAAACTGTAGATTTTGAAAGAGTGAATTTTATTGGATGTGAATTATACCTCAATAAAGGAACTTTTAAATGTTTAACTCCCGTGACAAACACCTAAATAAGTTAGGAGTTTTATAAGAATGGAGACTGTGCTGTGGATATCACTGTTTGTTGACTAAAGGCTCCCTCACACAGCAGACATTCAAAACAATTTCTTAAGATTCAATGAAAGAGTGCTAATTTCTTACTAGTTAACAACCTGTAGGTCCAGCCCTGATCTATGTCACAACCCTAAAGCATATTCCAATTTCTTCTATCAGGCCAAACTCCTTAGACATGGCCAAATACCATGTGTATATATGGCCAACAATATATTCATTTAGAATACAGGTCAAAAGATTTTATGTAATTCAGATCAGATACATACCAAAGTACATGGAAATGCAATTTAAAGAATCCTAAAATATGTAATTTCTATGCCTCAAACAGAAAAACAAACCCCTTTATGCTCCCCCCCCCCCCCAAAAAAAAAAGTTAAGATTGTTTTGGGTGCCTGGGTGGCTCAGCTGGTTAAGCATCCAACTCTTGATTTCAGCTCAGGTCATGTCAGGGTTGTGGGATTGGGCTCCACATCGGGCTTCATGCTGGGCATGGAATCACTTAAGATTCTCTCTTGCCCTCTGCCCCTCCTCTTAAAAAAAAAAAAAAAAGTTTGGACTGTGGTCCCTTTCTGAAACAAGTAGGTTTGCATGCCTGACACTCTTCCAGGTATGGAAATTTCATCTTAAAAAACTTAGCATTTCAGACACTTAAGCCCTCACATCAATTTCTCATAAGGATATAAATAAAAGAAAAAAATGTATATTGAGTGATACTGGTCACAGACAGGATGAGATTCAGGGTGTGCTAAGGATCCCACAGGAAGTGGCAGAGTAGGGATGGAAAAAGTGAGCAAGTGCTACATTCCATTTTGGCCAAGAATGCTTCTCTATTAACATCATAAACGATAAAGTGAAACATCAGAAGTTTTCTCTCTTAAGTAACATTCTGAATTGCATGTGCTACATAAACTTTTTCCCTCAAAGGTATAAAATATTTGAAAACTGGAGGGGAGGAGTCAAGATGGCGGAGAAGTAGCAGGCTGAGACTACTTCAGCTAGCAGGAGATCAGCTAGATAGCTTATCTAAAGATTGCAAACACCTGCAAATCCATCGGCAGATCGAAGAGAAGAACAGCAATTCTGGAAACAGAAAAACAACCACTTTCTGAAAGGTAGGACCGGCGGAGAAGTGAATCCAAAGCGACAGGAAGATAGACCCCGGGGGGAGGGGCCGGCTCCCGGAAAGCGGTGGAGCAACAGAGCACAAAATCAGGACTTTTAAAAGTCTGTTCCGCTGAGGGACATCGCTCCAGAGGCTAAACCGGGGCAAAGCCCACGCGGGGTCAGCGAGACCTCAGGTCCCCCAGGGTCACAGAAGGATCGGGGGTGTCTGAGTGGCACAGAGCTTGCGGGTATTGGAACGGGAAGGCCGGCTACAGAGACAGAGCCGACAGTAAGCTCGCAGCTCGGGGTTACCTTGAACTGGTCGCAGGTTCGGTGAGCTCGGAGCGAGGGGGGAGGTCAGACAGGAGTAACTGGGCGCCGTTCTCTGAGGGCGCACTGAGGAGTGGGGCCCCGGGCTCAGGAAACAAAAGATTCTGAAAGCAAACCCGAGCGGATTACTCACCCCGGCCCCTGATAAGGGCAGTGCAATTCCGTCTGGGGCAAAGACACTTGAGAATCACTACAACGGGCCCTCCCCCAGAAGATCAACAAGAAATCCAGCTGAGACCAAGTTCACCTACCAAGGAGTGCGGTTTCAATACCAAGGAGAACAGCAGAATTCCAGAGGAGGAGAAAACAAAGCACAGAACTCATGGCTTTCTCCCCGTGGTTCTATTTGTTTTGCAGTTAATTTAATTTTTTTCTTTTTCATTATTTTTTTCTCTCTTCTTCTGCTAAAATTTTTTTTAACTTTTACCCTTTTCTTTTTTAACGTTTTTTAACTAGTTTATCTAATATATATTCTTTTCCTTTTTATATTTTTCTTTATTCGTTTTCTTTTTTTAAATTCTTTCTTTAATTTTTTTTATTTTTTTCTTTTATTTATTTTTTCTTTCTTTCTTTTTGAACCTCTTTTTATCCCCTTTGTCCCCCCTCACAATTTGGGATCTCTTCTGATTTGGTTAAAGCATATTTTCCTGGGGTTGTTGCCACCCTTGCCACCTTGCTCCTTCATATACTCTTATCTGGACAAAATGACAAGGCGGAAAAATTCACCACAAAATAAAGAACAAGAGGCAGTACCGAAGGCTAGGGACCTAATCAATACAGATACTGGTAATATGTCAGATCTAGAGTTCAGAGTGACAATTCTCAAGGTTATAGCCGGGCTCGAAAAAGGCATGGAAGATATTAGAGATATAAAAGCCCTTTCTGGAGAAATAAAAGAACTAAAATCTAGCCAAGTTGTAATCAAAAAAGCTATTAACGAGGTGCAATCAAAAATGGAGGCTCTCACTGCTAGGATAAATGAGGTAGAAGAAAGAATTAGTGATATAGAGGACCAAATGACAGAGAATAAAGAAGCTGAGCAAAAGAGGGACAAACAGCTACTGGACCACGAGGGAAGAATTCGAGAGATAAGTGACACCATAAGACTAAACAACATTAGAATAATTGGGATTCCAGAAGAAGAAGAAAGAGAGAGGGGAGCAGAAGGTATACTGGAGAGAATTACTGGGGAGAATTTCCCCAATATGGCAAAGGGGACGAGCATCAAAATTCAGGAGGTTCAGAGAACACCCTCAAAATGAGTAAGAATAGGCCCACACCCCGTCACCTAATAGTAAAATTTACAAGTGTTAGTGACAAAGAGAAAATCCTGAAAGCAGCCCGGGAAAAGAAGTCTGTAACATACAATGGTAAAAATATTAGATTGGCAGCTGACTTATTCACAGAGACCTGGCAGGCCAGAAAGAGCTGGCATGATATTTTCAGAGCACTAAACGAGAAAACATGCAGCCAAGAATACTATATCCAGCTAGGCTATCATTGAAAATAGAAGGAGAGATTAAAAGCTTCCAGGACAAACAAAAACTGAAAGAATTTGCAAACACCAAACCAGCTCTACAGGAAATATTGAAAAGGGTCCTCGAAGCAAAGAGAGAGCCTGAAAGTAGTAGATCAGAAAGGAACAGAGACAATATACAGTAACAGTCACCTTACAGGCAATACAATGGCACTAAATTCTTATCTCTCAATAGTTACCCTGAAAGTTAATGGGCTAAATGCCCCAATCAAAAGACAAAGGGTATCAGAATGGATAAAAAAACAAAACCCATCTATATGTTGCCTCCAAGAAACTCATTTTAAGCCTGAAACCACTTCGAGATTTAAAGTGAGGGGATGGAAAAGAATTTACCATGCTAATGGACATCAGAAGAAAGCAGGAATGGCAATCCTTATATCAGATCAATTAGATTTTAAGCCAAAGACTATAATAAGAGATGAGGAAGGACACTATATCATACTCAAAGGGTCTGTCCAACAAGAAGATCTAACAATTTTAAATATCTATGCCCCCAACGTGGGAGCAGCCAACTATATAAACCAATTAATAACAAAATCAAAGAAACACATCAACAATAATACAATAATAGTAGGGGACATTAACACTCCCCTCACTGAAATGGACAGATCATCCAAGCAAAAGATCAGTAAGGAATAAAGGCCTTAAACGACACACTGGATCAGATGGACATCACAGATATATTCAGAACATTTCATCCCAAAGCAACAGAATACACATTCTTCTCTAGTGCACATAGAACATTCTCCAGAATAGATCACATCCTCGATCCTAAATCAGGACTCAACCGGTATCAAAAGATTGGGATCATTCCCTGCATATTTTCAGACCACAATGCTCTGAAGCTAGAACTCAACCACAAGAGGAAGTTTGGAAAGAACCCAAATACATGGAGACTAAACAGCATTCTTCTAAAGAATGAATGGGTCAACCGGGAAATTAAAGAAGAATTGAAAAAAATAATGGAAACACATGATAATGAAAATACAACGGTTCAAAATCTGTAGGACACAGCAAAGGCAGACCTGAGAGGAAAATATATAGTGGTACAAGCCTTTCTCAAGAAACAAGAAAGGTCTCAGGTACACAACCTAACCCTACACCTAAAGGAGCTGGAGAAAGAACAAGAAAGAAACCCTAAGCCCAACAGGAGAAGAGAAATCATAAAGATCAGAGCAGAAATCAATGAAATAGAAACCAAAAAAACAATAGAGCAAATCAACGAAACTAGGAACTGGTTCTTTGAAAGAATTAATAAAATTGATAAACCCCTGGCCAGACTTATCAAAAAGAAAAGAGAAAGGACCCAAATAAATAAAATCATGAATGAAAGAGGAGAGATCACAACTAACACCAAAGAAATACAAACTATTATAAGAACATACTATGAGCAACTCTACGCCAACAAATTTGACAATCTGGAAGAAATGGATGCATTCCTAGAAACATATCAACTACCACAACTGAACCAGGAAGAAATAGAAAGCCTGAATAGACCCATAACCAGTAAGGAGATTGAAACAGTCATTAAAATTCTCCAAAAAAAACAAAAGCCCAGGGCCAAACGGCTTCCCAGGGGAATTCTACCAAACATTTAAAGAAGAACTCATTCCTATTCTCCTGAAACTGTTCCAAAAAATAGAAATGGAAGGAAAACTTCCAAACTCATTTTATGAGGCCAGCATCACCTTGATCCCAAAACCAGACAAGGATCCCATCAAAAGAGAGCTATAGACCAAAATCCTTGATGAACACAGATGCGAAAATTCTCACCAAAATACTAGCCAATAGGATTCAACAGTACATTCAAAGGATTATTCACCACGACCAAGTGGGATTTATTCCAGGGATGCAAGGTTGGTTCAACATCCGCAAATCAGTCAATGTGATACAACACATCAATAAAAGAAAGAACAAGAACCATACGATACTCTCAATAGATGCTGAAAAAGCATTTGACAAAGTACAGCATCCCTTCCTGATCAAAACTCTTCAAAGTGTAGGGATAGAGGGCACATACCTCAATATCATCAAAGCCATCTATGAAAAACCCACCGCAAATATCATTCTCAATGGAGAAAAACTGAAAGCTTTTCCGCTAAGGTCAGGAACACGGCAGGGATGTCCATTATCACCACTGCGATTCAACATAGTACTAGAAGTCCTAGCCTCAGCAATCAGACAACAAAAGGAAATTAAAGGCATCCAAATCGGCAAAGAAGAAGTCAAATTATCTCTCTTCTCAGATGATATGATACTATATGTGGAAAAACCAAAAGACTCCACTCCAAAACTGCTAGAACTTGTACAGGAATTCAGTAAAGTGTCAGGATATAAAATCAATGCACAGAAATCAGTTGCATTTCTCTACACCAACAACAAGACAGAAGAAAGAGAAATTAAGGAGTCAGTCCCATTTACAATTGCACCCCAAACCATAAGATACCTAGGAATAAACCTAACCAAAGAGGCTAAGAATCTATACTCAGAAAATTATAAAGTACTCATGAAAGAAATTGAGGAAGACACAAAGAAATGGAAAAATGTTCCATGCTCCTGGATTGGAAGAATAAATATTGTGAAAATGTCTATGCTACCTAAAGCAATCTACACATTTAATGCAATTCCTATCAAAGTACCATCCATCTTTTTCAAAGAAATGGAACAAATAATTCTAAAATTTATATGGAAACAGAAAAGACCTCGAATAGCCAAAGGGATATTGAAAAAGAAAGCCAAAGTTGGTGGCATCACAATTCCGGACTTCAAGCTCTATTACAAAGCTGTCATCATCAAGACAGCATGGTACTGGCACCAAACAGACACACAGATCGATGGAACAGAATGGAGAGCCCATAAATAGACCCTCAACTCTATGGTCAACTAATCTTTGACAAAGCAGGAAAGAATATTGAATGGAAAAAAGACAGCCTCTTCAATAAATGGTGTTGGGAAAATTGGACAGCCACATGCAGAAAAATGAAATTGGACCATTTCCTTACACCACACAGGAAAATAGACTCAAAATGGATGAAGGACCTCAATGTGAGAAAGGAATCCATCAAAATCTTTGAGGAGAACACAGGCATCAACCTCTTCGACCTCAGCCGCAGCAACATCTTCCTAGGAACATCACCAAAGGCAAGGGAAGCAAGGGAAAAAATGAACTATTGGGATTTCATCAAGATCAAAAGCTTTTGCACGGCAAAGGAAACAGTTAACAAAACCGAAAGACAACTGACAGAATGGGAGAAGATATTTGCAAACGACATATCAGATAAAGGACTAGTGTCCAAAATCTATAAAGAACTTAGCAAACTCAACACCCAAAGAACAAATAATCCAATCAAGAAATGGGCAGAGGACATGAACAGACATTTCTGCAAAGAAGACATCCAGATGGCCAACAAACACATGAAAAAGTGCTGCATATCACTCGGCATCAGGGAAATACAAATCAAAACCACAATGAGATACCACCTCACACCAGTCAGAATGGCTAAAATCAACAAGTCAGGAAATGACAGATGCTGGCGAGGATGCGGAGAATGGGGAACCCTCCTACACTGTTGGTGGGAATGCAAGCTGGTGCAGCCACTCTGGTAAACAGCATGGAGGTTCCTCAAAATGTTGAAAATAGAACTGCCCTATGACCCAGCAATTGCACTACTGGGTATTTACCCTAAAGATACAAACCTAGTGATCCAAAGGGGCAAGTGCATCTGAATGTTTATAGCAGCAATGTCCACAATAGCCAAACTATGGAAAGAACCTAAATGTCCATCAACAGATGAATGGATCAAGAAGAGGTGGTATATATACACAAAGGAATACTACGCAGCCATCAAAAAAAAAAGAAATCTTGCCATTTGTGACAGCATGGATGGAATTAGAGCGTATCATGCTTAGTGAAATAAGTCAAGCAGAGAAAGACAACTATCACATGATCTCCCTGATATGAGGAAGTGGTGATGCAACATGGGGGCTTAAGGGGGTAGGAGAAGAACCAATGAAACAAGATGGGATTGGGAGGGAGACAAACCATAAGTGACTTGTAATCTCACAAAACAAACTGAGGGTTGCTGGGAGGAGGGGGGTTGGGGTTATGGACATTGGGGAGGGTATGTGCTTTGGTGAGTGCTGTGAAGTGTGTAAACCTGGCGATTCACAGACCTGTACCCCTGGGCATAAAAATATATGTTTATAAAAAATTTAAAAAAAAATTTGAAAACTGAGGGGCAAGCAGCTCTCAATGGTTCTGATAACCAATCATTTATTTTTAACTTGTACAGTAATAGGCAACTATTCACTGTATGAGCCAAGTATTTAAGATTAAATTCAGATCTTTTGCAAAAAATTCTATACCTGATACAAAAGGCAATGAAAAACTGAATACAACTGACAGTACTTTGTGTAATTGATAAAACCAAGACAAAAGAATCTCATCTGCTATCTATTTAGGTGGTTAATAAATGTTAATTTTATCCAATTATGCCAATTTCACATACTGCCTAATCTTAGAGAAAACCTTTAAGACATAGTATTTATTCAGTTACAGTTGATCTTTGATCAACACAGGGTGAGGGGTGCCAAACCACCATACATTCAAAATTCTGTATAACTTCTGACTCCCCCCAAAACTGAACTAATAGCCTACAATTAACTGAAAGCCTCACTAATAACATAAACAGTGAGCATACATTTTGTGTTATATGTATTATATACTATATTCATAAAATAAAGTAAGCTAGAGAAAAAAGTTATTAAGAAACTTATGAAAAAGAATAAATACATTTATATTACTGCACTGTATTTACTGAAAAAAATCCACATATAAATGAACCTACACAGTTCAAATCCAGGATCAACTATACTATTCAACTATAGTTCAAGGGTCAACTATACTATAGTTCAAGGGATCAACTATACTATTTATTTCCCAATCCTTGATTTCAACATGGCGAGATCCATCTCAAAATCCTTCAAAATTCAGCTTACTCTAAGTTCAAGCCCACAACCTTCAGCCTAGCTTTCCAGATTCTGGCTGAACTGTCCATCCAGGCTCAGAGCAGGTGAAGGCAAAGAATTCAGAGTCCAGAACAGTAATGAGTGAGTGAATTAGACTCCTCGGCCTTGGGGCCAGGGGGTGCAAGGGAGTATGACTACACTGTAGTGACACTGTTTGAGTTCAACTACTTGTCATTTGCCAAGAGTGTGGATTCTGGAGAGTGATGAATGACCTGTTCTCAGGGAAGCTGGCAATCCAGACCTTCAGATATAATCTTCCAATTTTTAAGTGTGGAAAACTCATTTAAATATAAAGTACAGGGTCTCCTGGGTGGCTCATTTGGTTAAACATCTGCCTACAAGCCCCGTGTTGGGCTCTCTGCTCAGCAGAGAGTCTGCTTCTCCCCTTCTTCTATGCTTTCTCTTGCTCACATTCCCTCTCGAGTAAAATAAACAAAATCTTTTAAAAAAAGAAAAAAATATATATATATAATTTATAGATAGATAGATATATAGATAGATAATATGTATCAATCAAGTGTAGGACTAGCCAAACTAAATGTATCCCCATGTAACAAGCAGACACCCTCACCACTACACAGAGAAAACTGATGTGACCAAAGGCCACTGGCTACTCCATTTTTCCAAATGGTCAGGGACAGCCTGCCAGTCATCTGGTTTCTGAGATGCACTAGACTTCCTGTCACACTCCCACTGGAAGTTCTTCCATTTGCCAAGTCCATCAGGGGCAGCTCAGGCAGCTCTGCAAAGAGCTTTTTCCTGAAGCCTTCCTTCACTTGTTTAGGCTTTGGGAATCACTGGGCACATAAGCATGAATATCCTGTATTTGTATTTTAACTGTGTTGATTACAGTTCACTACTTGGTGAATGCCTAAGTCATGAATGGAACAGAGGAGTCTGAGAAAAGGCTCTGGGTAAGATGTGCCACACCTCCAAAATCAGGGCTAGATACGACCTAACACCACCAGGGCAGCTCTGGAACAAGCAAAGACAATGAGTCCATCCTGCAAGAGCTAGGAAAAAATTTCAGGACTCACCTCATCCCTCGTTGTCAGAAGCCCTGGGGCCATATTCCTGGTCAGCTTAGTGCTCTTCCTAGAGAAGAGTCAAGTTCCAAGGCAGAGCTGAGGAAAGAGAACAGAGGTGAAGGGGCGCTTGGGAGAAGTACCCTTCCATTAGCCTCCCAGTTCAGCAGGGGTGAGTAAAGATAAGGAAGGCAGGTTGCAGGGGTCATCAGAGCTGCTCATTTTTAACCAGTATCCAGAAAAGGGTGGGGGGAGATCCTAGAGCCAGATCAGCAATAGGCTGTCCCAATCCCCAGTTGAGAATTGAAGCCTTCAGCCCCCTGCAGGTAGATAAGACTTTTCTCACTGTGGGGATTCTATTAAGAAGGAAAGGGCCTCAGAGTACCCATAGGACAGCACTCACACTGGCAGCCAAAATCACTTATCATAGGGAAAACAGAAACTCACCATCCACATCTGCCCTAAAGCCAAAGGACAAGTCCCAGGAAATCCAAACAGAAGGAGTGCTACAGGTCTCCAAAGAATGTAGACCCGGGGGTAAGTTAGGCAGGGTGGGTGCCATCATTCTGGCTGCCCCCCCCATTTATATGTCCAAGATTGAGTTCCCAAGATTTTAAATGCGACTTGAGATTTAAGATGGGGCAGTCAGCAAATGGCCCAGGACTTCAACAAGCCAATGTCACAAAGAAATTATTAAGAGGGGAGACTTTCCTTAATGAAAAGACTAGATAATCATTCTTCAGATGTGATTATACGCTTCACACAAATGAACCGAAAGCATTTGGGGGATCACAAAGGACAATTTTAAATGAACTGTATTGTGAACACTGTTAGCTGTGATCATGATATTCAGCATATGGGGAAAACAAGTCATTATTAAGAAATAGTGAAGTGTGCACCTGGGTGGCTCAGTTGGTTAAGCGACTGCCTTTGGCTCAGGTCATGATCCTGGAATCTTGGGGTTGAGCAGGGAGTCTGCTTCTCCTTTTGTCTTCCCCCTTCTCGTGCTTTCTCTCTCTCTCAAATAAATAAATAAAATCTTTAAAAAAAAAAATGGTGAAGTACTGGAGGGGTGAATTGACATGTGTGTAATCTTTTCAAAATGTGAAGCTTTCAACAAGTTAACAGCATAAAAGGAGAGAGAGCTCTTATAGAAAGGACTTTCGAGACCCAGCAACCAAAGGCAATGTGTTTTAGCAGTTTTGCGCAATCCAGGAAATATGAACACTGTTTGGATGTCAGAGACCAGTAAAGAAGTGACATTAATTTTTTCAGGCACAGGTTAAGAACAGGCTGTGCTGACGGCCTCAGCAGGTAACTGTGGGTAGGCTTTTAAAAAAAGTGGAAAAGCCACCACTCATATACACTGCTTAGTGCTGAGAAAGCAGATGCTGTCCCTGAAGAACAGGAACAAAAGCAAGGATGTCCCCCTCTCACCTCTCCTACAAATTTCACACTGGAAGTACTAGTTAATATAAGAAGACAAAAGAAGAAATAAAAGGTACACATGTTGGGTAAGAAGAAGCAATAATAACTTTGCAAATGACCTAATTATTTAGAAAATACCAAAGAATCAACAAATTTCTGGCACTAACAAGTGAGTAAATCAAAGCTGCAGATACAAGATTAATATACAAAAATCAATTGCTGGGGTACCTCAGTGCCTCAGTCAGTGTCTGACCAGCTCAGGTCATGATCCCAGTATCCTGGGATCGAGCCCTGCATTAGGCCCCCTGCTCAGTGGACAGCTTGCTTCTCCCTCTCCCTCTGTTGTTCCCCCTGCTTGTGTGTGCTCTCTCTTGCTCTCTCTCTCTGTGTGTCAAACAAATAAAATCTTTAAAAAAGAGATAAGGTCATGACTTTAAAGAGCAGAAAACATAGCTGACTTTCCCAACACACAAAAACAGACACAGAATTAGACAAAATGAACAATCAGAGGAATATATCCCACACGAAAGAACAGAACAAAATCACAGCAAAAGAGCTAACAAAGCAGTGATAATATGCCTCAGAAAGAATTTAAAGTAATGGTCATAAAGTTACTGAACTTGAGAAAGGAGTGGAGGACTTCAGTGAGACCCTTGACAAAGACATAGAAAACATAAAAAAGAACTAATTAGAGATGAAGAACTTAATAACTAAAATTAAAAATACACCAGAGAGAATAAATAGTAGACTAGAACAAGCAGAAGAATATATCAATGACCTGGAGGACAGGAATGGAAAGCAAGCTCAATAGGAAGAAGAAAAAATAGTAATGAAAAGTGAAAACAGACTTAGAAAACTCAGAAACACCATCAAGAGTAGTAACATTTGCATTATAGGGATCCCAGAAGAGCAAAGAGAAAAGGGAGCATAAATTTCTTTGAAGAAACAATGGCTGAGAACTTCCTGAATCTGGGGGATGAAAGAAATCCAGACCCAGGAGGTACAGAGAGTCTCCCACAAAATAAACGTAAGGAGATCCACACTAAAACACATAGTAATTAAAATAGCAAAAAGAAGTGAATAAGAGAGAATTTTAAAAGCATCAAGAGAGGGGCGCCTGGGTGGCTCAGTGGGTTAAAGCCTCTGCCTTCAGATCAGGTCATGATCCCAGAGTCCTGGGATTGAGCCCCACATCAGGCTCTCTGATCAGCAGGGAGCCTGCTTCCTCCTCTCTCTCTGCCTGCTTCTCTGCCTACTTGTGATCTCTGTCTGTCAAATAAATAAATAAACCCTTTAAAAAAAAAAAAGCATCAAGAAAAAAGAAAACGGTTACACATAAGGAAACCCCATCGGGCTATCAGCTGATTTTTCAGCAGAAACTCTGCAGGCCAGAGACAGTGACATGATATGTTCAAAGTGCTAAAAGGAAAAAATGTGCAACTAAGAATATTCAATCTGGCAAGACTATCATTCAGAATAAAAGGAGCAATAAAGAGTTTACCAGACAAACAAAAGTTAAAGAAATTCATGACCACTAAACCGGCCCCACAAGAAACATTAAAGGGGGCTTTATGAGTGGAAACAAAAGACCATAAACATGATTGAGAAAAGTAGGAAGCATAAAAGCAGTAAAATTAGGTATATTTATAAATATCAGTCAAGGGAGAGGGGCCTGGGTGACTCAGTTGAATGACCAACTCTTGATTTGGACTAAGCTCATAATCTCAGGGTCATAAGATTATGACTATGATTATGCACTCAATGCAGAATCTGCCTGTTCCTCTCCCTCTGCTCCTCCCCACAGTGATACACTCTCTCTCAAATAAAAAAAATAAATTCTTTAAAAAAGATTAGTCAAGGAATTCACAAAATAAAAAGATGTAAAGTATGTCACCATACATCTAAAACATGGCAGGGAGAGGAAAAAAGAATCAGTTCAAACTTAAGTGACCATCAACATAATAAAACTGCTATATATATATTATATATATAACCTAATGGTAATCACAAATGAAGAGCCAATAACAGATAAGCAAAAAAACAGAGTAATCCAAGTTTATCTCTAAAGAAAGCCAGCAAACTGTAAGAGACAAAAAGAAAAAAGGAACAGACAAGAACTACAAAAACAACTGGAAAAGAAGTAACAAAACAGTAATAAACACATACATAGTACTAAACACCTTGAAGGTAAATGGACCAAATGTAACAATCAAAAGACACATGGTAGGGGCGCCTGGGTGGCTCAGTTGGTTAAGCGACTGTCTTCGGCTCGGGTCATGATCCTGGAGTCCCGGGATCGAGTCCCACATCGGGCTCCCTGCTCACCAGAAGTCTGCTTCTCCCCCTGACTTCTCTTCTCTCATGCTCTCTCTCTTTCATGGTTTCTCTCTGCCTCTCAAATAAATAAATAAAATATTTTTTAAAAAAAGACCCATGGTGGCATTATGGATAAAAAAGCAAAACCCATCTATATGTTGTCCACAAGAGCCTCATTTCAGACCCAAAGACACATGCAGAGTGAAAGTTAAGAGATGGAAAGGCACTTATCATGCAAATGGAAGTGATAAGAGAGCCAGAGTAGCAATATATAAATTGGACAAAAAGACTGTAAAACAGACTATATATCAAGATACAAAAAAGGACACTATATAATCATAAAAGGAACAATCCAACACAAAGATATAACAATTATAAATATCTGTGACCCAATACAGGAACACCCAAATACATAAAACACCTAATGATAAACATAAAGGAAATAATAGTAATAATAGTACAGGACCTTAACAGCCCACCTTGGTAGATAGATCAACCAAACAGAAATCAACAAGGAATCAGTGGCTTTGAATGACACATTTGGCCTGATGGATCTAACAGATATATTCAGAACATTTCATCCTAAAACAATAAAAATTCTTTACAAGTACACATAGAACAGTCTCTAAAAGAGATCACATGTTAGGCCACAAAACAACTTGCAACAAATTCAAGAAGATCAAAATCATACCATGCATCTTTTAGGACCACAATGCTATGAAACTAGAAATCAGCCACAAGAAGAAAATCTGGAAAGAGTATAAATATATGTGAGTTAAATAACATGCTGCTAAATAATGAATGGGTCCACCAGGAAATCAAAGAGGAAGTAAAAAAACAAATGGGAAAAATACAATGGCCCAAAGGTGGTTCTGAGAGGGAATTATACAGCAGTATAGGCCAACCCCAAGAAACAAGAAAAATCTCAAATGAATAACCTAACCTTACACCTAAAGGAGATAGAAAAAGAACAAACAAAACCCAAAGCCAGTAGAAGGAAAGAAATAATAAATATTACAGCAGAAATAAATAAAACAGAAGCTACAAAACCAAACCAAATAAAAACTCAATAGGACAGATCAATGAAATCGGCATCTGGTTCCTTTGGGGAGAAAAAAATAAAATTGATAAAAAGTAGACTGGTCAAAAAAGAAATGAGCAGACTCAAACATAATCAGAAATGAGAGAGGAGAGAAAGCACAACTGACAATACAGAAATACAAAATTATGAAAAATCATTTGCCAACAAACTGGACAACCCAGAAGAACTAGACAAATTCCTAGAAACATATAGCTTGGGTGGCTCAGTGGGTTAAAGCCTCTGCCTTCGGCTCAGGTCATGATCCCAGGGTCTTGGGATCGAGCCCCACATCGGGCTCTCTGCTCAGCGGGGAGCCTGCTTCCCTTCCTCTCTCCTTGTAATCTGTCTGTGAAATAAAATAAAATCTTTTAAAAAAGAAAGAAAGAAAGAAAGAAACATATAGCTTACTGAAACTGAAGCAGGAAGAAATAGAAAACTTAAACAGACTGATTACCATCAGTGAAAAAATTTAATCACTAATAAAAGCCTCCCAATCAACAAAAGTCCAGGACCAGACAGCTTCACAGGTGAATTCTACCAAACATTTAAAGGAGAGTATGATTTTCAAACAACAATAACAACATGGTGGAGGAGTAGGGGGCCCTATTTCAACCAACTGACCTGGATATCTGCCAGACAACTCTGAACACCCATGAAATCAGCCTGAGATGTAAGAAGATATATCAGGATCCATACCAACAGAGTATCTCTGGCAGCAGGTTCTGAGGTATGAAATGGGGAGCCACAATTCTGTGGACAGATATTGGAAGATAAACGGAAGGGGGAGGGAGCTGCCATAAGCACTGGCACTGGGAAGCTGAAGTAACACAGGAGCATAAAAGATCCTGCACTGGGGGCCTGGGCACAGACTCAGACTGGCAGCCACTGGGAAAGAACTTTAGGGCAGCGCCCCCCAGGCTGAAACCTGGAGCTGCCAGGGTGTGCATATGACCTGGGAGTGGCTGGTGGTTTTAAAAGCACAAAGGGAAGAGATATGCCTGGACCCAGAGAAAGGGATGGGAGTGCTGCTGTTTTTAGCAGCACAGACAAAAATGGAGTCAGTGTGACATGGAGGGCTTTCTGGAGAACAGTCTGAGATCTCTCTGTCTGAGACAGAAGTTTGGACACAGTCACTTCTGCTCTGACTCTTGGAAGGGACACAGAAACCCACCAGGGAAAGCCGCCAGAGAACAAGAGCCCCCCCACCCCCAAACTGGTTTTCACTGAGCCCATTCCCCACCACAGGGGGCAAGGCAATTCTGCCCTAACAGGGTTGCCTAACAGCATGGCAGGCCCCTCCCTCCAGAAGACAGGCTGAAAGAACAAGAGGCCAGAAACCCTAAAGTCCCTATAAACAGGTACATTTTGCTTGGATTCTGGTCAATACTTTGGACTCTGTATATTCCCTCAACCATCCCTCAAAAGAATGACTAAGAGGAGGACCCCAACATAGGAAAAACTCAAGAGACTGTGACCTCTGCCACAGAGCTATTGGATACGGACATAAGCGAGATGTCCGAAATAGAATTCAGGGTAATAATTATCCAGACAACGGCTAGGTTGAAGAAAACCACTAGTGGCAACAGTGAGAGCTGATCTGGCAGAACTTAAAAAATGTTATCAATAGATCCAATCTAATTAAATACTCTAACAGCTAGGGTAAATGAGGCAGAAGGTCAAATTAATGATCTAGAAGACAAACTGATAGAAAAGAAGGATCAGGAAGAGGCCTGGAACAAACCGCTTAGAGGCCATGAGAACAGAATCAGAGAAATGATGCCATGAAACATTCCAATGTCAGAATTATTGGGATCCCTGAAGGCGTGAAGAGAGAACTAGAAGATATAGTTGAGCAAATCCTAGATGCGAATTTCCCTAATCTGGGGAATGGAACAAGTGTTCATGTCCCCGACGCAGAGAGGACACCCCCAAGATCAACAAGGGTAGAAAGACCTCCAGACATGTGATTGTGAAATTCATGAATCGTAAATTCAGAGAAAATGTCTTAAGGGAAGCTAGGGGGAAGAGATTTCTTATGGATAGTGGGAGAAACATCAGAATAATGTCAGACCTGTCCACAGAAACCTGGCAAGCCAGAAAGGGCCGGCAAGACACAGGGGACTAAATGAGAAGAACATTCAGCCAATAATAATTTATCTGGCAAGGCTGACATTCAAAATACATTCTCTGGCAAGGAGAGATATAGAGATTTCAAGACCAGCAAAGACTAAAAGATCATGAGACCACCAAGCCAACATTACAAGAAATATTAAGGGGGGTTCTATACAAGAAGAAAAACCCCAAGAGTGATAAAAAACAGAAATTTACAGAGACAATCTATAGAAAAAAAGGACTTCACAAGCAACATGATGACAATAAAAACATATCTTTCAATAATCACTCTCAACATGAACTGCCTAAATGCCCCCATAAACCAGCACAGGACTGGAGACTGGATTAAAAAACAGGACCAATCCATATGCTATCTACAAGAGATGCATTTTGAACCTAAAGATACATCCAGACTGAAAGTGAAGGAATGGAGAACCATCTTTCATGCCAACAGGCCTCAAAAGAAAGCTGGGATAGCAATTCTCGTATCAGACAAGTTAGATTTTAAGCTAAAGACTGTAGTCAGAGATATAGAAAGACACTACATAATTCTTAAAGGGTCTATCCACCAAGAAGATCCAACAGTTGTGAATATTTATGCCCCAAACATGGAAGCAGCCAACTACATAAGCCAACTGTTCATCAAAATAAGAAGAAACACATTGATAAGAATACATTAATTGTAGGAGATCTTAACACGCCACTCTCAGGGACAGACAGATCACCTAAGCAAAAAATCAACAAAAAAAAAAACAACCCAAGAGCTTTGGATGACACATTGGACTCCGATGGACCTCATAAATATATACAGAACATTCCACCCTAAAACAATAGAATAGTCATTCTTCTCAAGCGCACATGGAACTTTCTCCAGAATAGACCACATACGGGGTCACAAATCTGGTCTCCACCAATACCAAAAGATTCAGATTATTCCCTGAATATTCTCAGACCACAGTGCTTTGAAACTGAAACTCAATCACAAAAAAAAGTTTGGAAGAAATTCAAACACTTGGAAGCTAAAGACCATCCCGCTCAAGAATGTTTGGGTCAGCCAGGAAATCAAAGAACTTGAACAATTCGTGGAAACCAATGAGATGAAGACACATCAGTCCAAAACCTATGGAATATGGCAAAGGTGGTCCCATGGGGGAAATACATAGCCATCCAAGCCTCAAGCCTCACTCCAAAAAAAAAAAAAAAAAAAATTCCTGAATACACAAACTCTCTTTACACCTTAAAGAACTGGAGAATCAACAACAAATTAAGTCAGCCCCATGCACAAGAAGGGACATAATTAAGAGGGGAGGAGAGATCAGTGAGTTAGAAACCAGAGTACAGGAGAATGCATCAACAAAACTAGAAGCTAATTCTTTGAAAGAATTAATAAGATTGATAAACCACTGGCCAGACTAATCCAAAAGAAAAGAGAAAGGACCCAAATTAATGAAATTACGAATGAAAGGGGAGAGATCATGACTAACCCCAAGGGAACAGAAACAATAATTAGAAATTATTATCAACAACGTGTATGCAATAAGTTGTATGCAATAAGTTAAGCAAACTGGAAGAAATGGATGCATTCCTGGAAACCTATAAACTTCCAAGACTGAAACGGGAAGAAACTGGCAACCTGAAAAGACCATTAACCAGTAATGAGATTGAAGCAGTGATTTAAAAACAAAAACAAAAAAGCCTCCCAAAAAACAAGAGTCCAGGACCTGATGGATTCCCTGGGGGAATTCTATCAAACATTCAAAGAAGAAATAATACCTCTTCTCCTGAAGCTGTTTCAAAAAATGGAAACAGAAGGAAAACTTCCAGACTCTTTCTATGAAGCCAGCATTACCCTGATCCCCCAAACCAGGCAAACACCCCATCAAAAAGGATAATTTCAGACCAATTTCCCTGAGGAATATGGATGCCAAGATTCTCAACAAGATCCCAGCTAAAAGGATCCAACAGTACATTAAAATGATTATCCACCATGACCAGATGGGGTTTATCCCTGGGATGCAAGTGTGGTTCAACTTTCACAAATAAATGTGATAGAACAAATCAATAAGAGAACAGAGAAGAACCATATGGTCCTCTCAATTGATGGAGAAAAAGCGTTTGACAAAATACAGCATGTTTTTCTGATTAAAACTCTTCAGAGTATAGGGATAGAGGGAACATTCCTCAACTTCATAAAATCTGTCTATGAAAAACCCACAACAAATATCATTCTCAGTGGGGAAGGCTATCAGCCTTCTCCCATTGAGATCAAGAACACGACAAGGATGCCCACTCTCGCCACTATAGTTCAATATAGCACTGGAAGTCATACAACAGCAATCAGACAACAAAAAGAAATAAAAGGTATTCAGATTGGCAAAGAAGTCGTCAAACTCTTTCTCTTCACAGATGACATGATACATTATGTGGAAAACCCAAGACTCCACCCCCAAATTACTAGAACTTATACAGCAATTCAGTAATGTGGCAGGATATAAAAACAATGCACAGAAATCCTTACACATTAACAATGAAACTGTAGAAAGGGAAATCAGAGAACCGATTCCATTTACATTAGCACCAAGAATCATGATACCTTGGAATAAACCTAACCAAAGAGGTAAAGGTTCTATACTAGAGAAACTACAGAACACTCGTGAAAGAAACTGAAGAAGACACATAAAGATGGAAAAGCATTCCATGCTCATGGATTGGAAGAATAAACATTGATAAAATGCCTATGCTGCCCAGTGCAATCTATACTTTCAACACCATCCTGATCAAAATGCCACCAGCATTTTTCAAAGTGCTGGAACAAACAATCCTAACATGTATGGAACCAGAAAAGACCCTCAATCGCCAAAGAAATGTTGAAAAAGAGAAACAAATCTAGGGGCATCACATTGCCTGATTTCCAGCTATATTACAAAGCTGTGATCACCAAGACAGGATGGTATTGGCACAAAAACAGACACACAGACCAACAGAACAGAGTAGAGAGCCCAGATTTGGACCCTCAATTCTATGGTCAAATAATCTTTGATAAAGCAAGAGAAAGTATCCTCTGTAAAAAAAAAAAAAGACAGTCTCCTCAATAAATGATGCTGGGAAAATTGGACAGCTATGTATAGAAAAATGAAATTCAACCACTCTTTTACACCACACACAAAGATAAACTCTAAATGGATGAAAGACCTCGTGAGACAGGAATCCGTCAAAATCCTAGAGAATAGGCAGTAACCTCTTTGACATCAGCCACAGCAACCTCTTTCAAGATGCGTCTCCAAAGACAAGGGAAACAAAAGCAAAAATGAACTGTTGGGACTTCATCAAGATAAAAAGCTTTTGCACAGCAAAGGAAACAGTCAACAAAACAAAGAGGCAACCCACAAAATGGGAGAAGATATTCGCAAATGGCACTACAAAGGGCTCATATCCAAGATCTATAAAGAACTTCTCAAACTCAACACCCCCAAAACAGATAATCAAGTCAAAAAATGAGAAGACATGAACAGACACTTCTCCAGTGAAGACATACAAATGGCTAACAGGCACATGAAAAAATGTTCATTATCATTAGCCATCAGGGAAATTCAAATCAAAACCACATTGAGGGGGCACCTGGGTGGCTCAGTGGGTTAAGCCTCTGCCTTCGGCTCAGGTCATGATCCCAGGGTCCTGGGATGGAGCCCTGCATTGGGCTCTTTGCTCAGCAGGGAGCCTGCTTCCCCCTCTCTTTCTGCCTGTCTCTCTGCCTACTTGTGATCTCTCTCTGTCAAATAAAATCTTAAAAAAAAAAAAAAACCCCACATTGAGATACCCACTTATACCAGTTAGAACAGCCAAAATTAACAAGAAACAACAAATGTTGGAGAGGATGTGCAGAAAGGAGAACCCTCTTACACTGTTGGTGGGAATGTAAGTTGGTGCAGCCACTTTGGAAAACAGTGTGGAGATTCCTCATAAAGTTAAAACTAGAGCTACCCTGGGGCGCCTGGGTGGCTCAGTGGGTTAAAGCCTCTGCTTTACATTGAACCTTACATTGCTTTCGGCTCAGGTCATGATCCTAGGGTCCTGGGATCGAGCCCCGCATCGGGCTCTCTGCTTGGTGGGGAGCCTGCTTCCTCCTCTCTCTCTGCCTGCCTCTCTGCCTACTGTGATCTCTCTCTGTCGAATAAATAAAATCTTAAAAAAAAAAAAAAAACACTAGAGCTACCCTTGATCCAGCAATTGCACTGGGTATATACCCCAAAGACACAGATGCAGTGAGAAGAAGGGCCATCTGTACCCCAATATTCATAGTGGCAATGTCCACAATAGCCAAACCGTGGAAAGAGCCGAGGATGCCCTTCAACAGACAAATGGATAAAGATGATGTGGTCCATATACACAATGGAATATTACTCAGCCATCAGAAAGGATGTATACCCAGCTTTTGCATCAACATGGACGAAACTGAAGGAGATTATTCTAAGTGAAGTCAGTCAAGCAGAGAGAGTCAATTATCATATGGTTTCACTTACTTGTGGAACATTAGGAATAACATGGAGGACATTAGGAGAAGGAAAGGAAAAGTGAAGGGGGAAAATCAGAGGGGGAGACGAACCATGAGAGACTATAGACTCCAAGAAACAAACTGAGAGTTTTAGAGGGGAGGGAGTGGGGAAATGGGTGAACCTGGTGGCCAGTATTAAGGAGGGCACATAGTGCATGGAGTACTGGGTGCTGTATGTAAACAATGAATCATGGAACACTACATCAAAAATTAATGATGTATTTAATGGTGATTAACATATCACCATAAATTTTTTTTTTTAAAACAACACAAAAAAAAAAAAAAAAAAAGAAAAAAGAAAAAAAGAAAAAAAATACAGTATTTGCTTCATTGTGCG
>NC_081565.1:88441710-88449539 GCF_022355385.1 Mustela nigripes | reverse complement strand
GTCTTTGTTTCTTTGACAAAAATCAGTTAACTATATTTATATGGGTCTTTTTCTGGGCTCTTAGACAGCATCTACTGTCACATCAGACCATCAGTCATGATTTCTGCAGCTTTGTAAAAAATCTTGAATTTGGAGATCATCCATCTTTCAACTTTCCTCCTTTTCAATATAGTGTTGGCTATCTAGGTCTTTTTTCTCCCACATAAGTTTTATAATCACTTTGTTGGCATCCACAAAATAACTTGGTGGCATTTTGTTTGGCATTTCATTAAATCTCTAAGTTGAAATAAGTAGAACCAACATCTTCACAACATTAAGTTTTTCTATCCATGAGTATGTAACATCCAAATCATTTATTTGGTTATAACTGTATTCATTTGAATTTTTTAGCATTTTATGTAGAAGATCTGGTACATATCTTATTACATTTGTACCTAACAATTTTCCTTTTTCTTTTTTTTCCATTGGGCTAATGTAAATGATATTGTGTTTTCCATTTCATATTACACTGTTCACTGATGGCATAGGGCAGGGTTGCATTTTGTATATTAAAATTTTGTCTTGCAAATTTGCTAAATTATGATTTTCATAAGTGCTTTTGTCAACTCTTTTGGATTTTCTACCCAATAAATAGCTCATATATGAAAAAAATAAAATAATAAAGGAGAGTATTCTTCTCAAACTATTCCAAAAAATAATAGAGGAAGGAAGCTTCCAAATTCATTTATGAGTGCAAGATTACCCTGATACCAAAACCAGATAAAGACACCACAAAAAAAGGGGGGGGACTACCAGTATTTCTAATGAACATAGATGCAAAAACCCTCAATAAAATACAGTATTTGCTTCATTGTGCTGTCTTTGTTTCTTTGACAAAAATCAGTTAACTATATTTATATGGGTCTTTTTCTGGGCTCTTAGACAGCATCTATTATCATACCAGATCATCAGTCATGATTTCTGCTGCTTTGTAAAAAATCTATTAGCAAACCAAATCCAACAATACATTTATAAAAATCATTCACAACAATGAAGTGGGATTTATTCCTGGGCTGCAAAGATGGTTCAGTATTTGCAAATCATTCAACATAATATATCCCATCAATAAGAGAAAGCACAAAAACCATGTTCATTTCAATAGATGGAAATAAAGCATTTAACAAAGAATGACATCCATTCATGATAAAAAACCTTGATCAATGCAGTTTTAGAGGGAACATACCTCAACATAATAAAAGCCATATATGAAAAACCCACAGCTAACATCATACTTAATGGTGAAAAACTGAAAGCTTTCCCCCTAAGATCAAAAATATAAATGATCATCCTCATCACTTTTATTCAACATGATACTGGAAGTCCTAGCCACCAGACAAGAAATAATAGGCACCCAAATTGGTAAGGAAGACGTAAAACTTGCACAACTTGCAGATGACATGAGGCTATATAAAGAAAACCCTAAAGACTCCACCAAAACAACAAAACAAAAAACAAAAAACTTATAGTACTGATAAATGAATGCAGTATGGTCACAGGATATAAAATCAATATACAGAAATCCATTGCATTTCTACACGCTAATAACAAAGTAGCAGAAACAGAAATTAAGAAAACAATCCCATTTACAATTGCCTAAAAATTAATAAAACCAAGGAATAAACTAAACCAAGGGGTAAAACACCTGTTCTTCGAAAACCATAAAACACTAATGAAAGAAACTGGAGATGATGCAAAAAAATGGGAAGATATTCCATGCTCATTGTTCAGAAGAACATTTATTGTTAAAATGTCCATACTACCCAAAGGAATTTACAGATTTAATGCAATCCCTACAAAAACACCAATAGCCTACTACAAAGCTGTAATAATCAGAACAGCACGGTAGGGGTGCCTGGATGGCTCAGGTCATGATCCCAAGGTCCTGGGATCAAGCCCCACATCGGGCTCTCTACTCAGCAGGGAGCCGGCTTCCTCCTCTCTCTCTACCTGCCTCTCCACCTACTTGTGATATCTCTCTCTCTCTATCAAATAAATAAATAAATAAGTAGCACTGTACTGGCACAAAAGGCAGACACATAGATCTGAACAGCAGAAAAGAACACACAAAAATAAACCCTTGACTGATGGTCAATTAATCTTCGACAAAGCAGGAAATAATATCCAATGGGAAAAAGTCTCTTCAACAAACGGTGCTGGGAAGACAACAGCTACATATGAAAGAATGAAACAGGACGACTTCTTCCACCATACACAAAAAAATAAATTCAAAATGGATTAAGAACCTAAATACGAGACCTGAAACCCAAAAAAGTCCTGTTAAAAGAGCACAGGCAGTAATTTCTCTGACATCAGCAATAGCAACATTTTTCTAGATCCCGTCTCCTAAGGCAAAGGAAACAAAAGCAGAAATAAACTATTAGGACTATATAAAAATAAAAAGCTCTGCACAGCAAAGAAAACAACCAACAAATCTAAAAGACAATCCACTGCATGGAAATATATATTGGCAAGGGACATAGGCAATGAAGGGTTAGTAGGTAAAATATATAACTTATACAACACTACCAAAAACCTCTCAAATAATCCAATTACGAATAGAAGACAAGACCAGACATTTCTCCAAAGAAGACAACACATGAAAAGATGCTCAACATCACGGATCATCAGGGAAATGCAAATCAAAACCACAATGAGAGACGCCTGGGTGGCTCAGTGGGTTAAGCCTCTGCGTTCAGCTCGGGTCATGACCTCAGGGTCCTGGGATCAAGCCCCACATCTGGCTCCCCGCTGAGGAGGGAGCCTGCTTCCCCCTTTCTCTCTGCCTGCCTACTTCTGATCTCTCTTTTTCTGTGTGTCAAGTAAATAAATAAAATATTAAAAACAAAAACAACAACAGCAAAATACCACCTCACACCTGTCAGAATGGCTAACACAAAAAATACAGGAAACAACAAGTGCTGAGGAGGATGTGGAGAAAAAGGGAACCCTCTTGTACTGTTAGTGGGAACGCAAACTGGTGCAGCCACTGTGGGAAACAATATGGAGATCCCTCAAAGAAATAAAATGAAAACAGAACAGATGATGCAGTAATTTCACTATTGGGTATTTACCCAAAGAATATGAAAACAATAACTTAAACAGATATATGTACACCTATGTTTACTGCAGCATTACTTACAAAAGCAAAAATGTGGAAGCAACCTAATTATCCAATGACAGATGAATAGATGAATAAAGAAGATGTGACACACACACACGGAATTACTCGACCATAAAGAAGAATGAAATATTGTCATTTACAACATGAATGGATCTAAAGGGTATACCGCTAAGTGAAATAAGCCAGTCAGAAAAAGACTTATACCGTAGGATTTCACTTGTATGTGGAATTTAAGAAACAACCAAACAAATGAAAAAAGAGACCAAAAGGCAAACTCTTAACTATAGAGAACAAACTGATGATTACCAGAGAAGCGGATAGGGAGATGGGTTAAACAGGTGAAGAGGATTAACAATACATTTATCCTGATAAGCACTGAATAACACTGAGAATTGCTGAACCACTATATATACACCTGAAACTAGTATAACACTAATGTTAATTGTATTGAAATTTTAAAAAGAGAAAGGCCCTCAAAATGGATTAAACACCTAAATGTGAAACTTGAAGCCATAAAATTCCTATGCTGTACATATTTTCATATTCTTTATGCTGTACTATACTGAAAACAGAGTCAGTAATTTCTTTTGACATCAGCTGTCAGTATTTTCCTAAATATGCCTCCTCAGGGAGGACTGGGTGGCTCAGTCGATTAAGCATCTGCCTTTGGCACAGGTCATGATCCCAGGATCCTGGGATCAAGTCCCACCTTGGGCTCTTTGCTCAGCAGTGACCCTTCTTCTCCCTCTGCCTACCACTCTTCCCTGGTTGTGTGCACACGCACATGCTCTCTCTCACTCTCTTTCTCTAACAAAATCTTAAAATAAATAAATGTGCCTCCTCAGGCAAGAAAAACAAAAGCAATAACAAACTATTTGGACCACATTAAAATAAAAAGCTTCTGCACAGTAAAGGAAACCATCAACAAAACAAAAAGACAACTTTTACTGAATGGAGAGAAGAAATTTGCAAATGATATATCCAATAAGTGGCTAATATCCAAAATACATAAAGAACTTATACAACTCAACACCAAAAAACATTTAACTGGAAGAGGACCTGAACTGACCTTATTCCAAAGAATACAGATGGCCAACAGACACATGAAAAGATGCTCAACATCACTCATCAGGGAAATGCATATTAAAACTACAATGAAATATCACCTCACACCATTCAGAATGGCTAGTATTAAAAAGACAAGAAATAACAAGGGTTGTCAAGGATATGATGAAAAATGAAACTTCACACACTGTTGGTGGGGATATAAGTAGATACACTGGTACAACCACTGTGTAAAACAGTATGGAGTTTTCTAGAAAACTTAAAAATAAACCTACCATGTGATCCAGTAATTTACGACTGGGTATTTACACAAAGATGATGAAAACACTAATTCAAAAAGATACATGCATCCCTATGTTTATTACAGCTTTATCTACAATAGCCAAGACATGGAAGTAACTTGAGTGTCCATCAATAGATGAATGGATGAAGAACAAACAAAACAAACAAACCAAAACACAAAAAACAGACTCATAAACAGAACAAAATGGTGGTTGCCAGAAGGGAGGTGGTGGGGATATGGGCAAAAGAGAAAAAGGGAATTAAGAGGTACAAACTTCCAGTTATAAAATGAGTAAGTCACAGAGCTGAAAAGTACAGCATAAGGAATAGTCAGTAATACTGTAATAACATTGTATAATGATAGATAATAACAACGCTTATCATGGTGAGCATGAGTAATGCATTGAGTTGTTGAGTGAATATGTTGTACACAAAGTAATAAAACTGTTAGCTACACTTTAGTAAATTTTTATAAAACTCCTTATTTATAAGAGTTGCATATTGAAGTATTCACAGTTAAAATGATATCTGGGATTTGTGCAAAATACTTCATCAGAGAAAACCAAAAAGGAAGAAGAGCAGAATGGCGACAACTGCTGAAGCCAATGAGGGGTGCAGAGATGCTCTTTCAATATTCTTGCTACCTTTGGCTGTTTGTAAAATTTCCATAATAAATTTTAAATTTAATAATTCCATCTCCCTTCACACTCCAAAAAAATAAGGAAAGTAGATGAAACTTTAAAAGGCTGGGAATATGTGGACTGCAAACATGGGGTGGCCTGATTCCTGTTAATGTCCACAGGGGCGGAGAACCAGGATCAGAAGAAAATGAATGAATGTTTTTAATCAGCATTAGAGGTATGAGACAGTCTTTAAAAATAGAGCACCTCAGGCGCCTGGGAGGCTCAGTGGGTTAAGCCGCTGCCTTCAGCTCAGGTCATGATCTCAGGGTCCTGGGATCGAGCCCCGCATCGGGCTCTCTGCTCAGCAGGGAGCCTGCTTCCCTCTCTCTCTGCCTGCCTCTCCATCTACTTGTGTTCTGTCAAATAAATAAAAATAAAATCTTTAAAAATAGAGCACTTCTTTTTAAACGTTAACTTTGGAAGTGAAGAACAGCTACCTCCAAGGTAAAAGTTATTTAATCCTCTACTGCCCCATTTACCGTTCTACACAATGAAAATTCTCCCACCTAATGTGCAGGATGGCCAATACAAGACTACTGTTCTCAAAACAGCATCTCTCCCCGTCTCTGTTTTGCTAGCACAGCCAAGGCCCTGAGCATACAGCAGAGGGAATGTATGGAGATGCTGAAAAGCTCCTGAATGAAGGCAGAGACTCGTGCCCCAGGAATGCGTCAAGCGCAGGCCAGGCTGCTTGGGAACCCGCCTGCAGCACTGAGCCCCGCGGGGAATATCACACACACGGCAAAGGTGGCCCTACAAGAACACAAGTTAGTGGCGCCCGCTGAGATGGACCGCCAGGCCCTCAGGAATTCTCCCCTCCCTAACAGGCAATTAATTACCCCCGATGCGGTGGGGAGCGCGGATCGCTCCTGGGCCCGCCTGGCCACACCCGACGCGGTCCCCACGACAGGAGGCTCTCCCCGCCCGGAGAGAGGCTAAACTGCCAAGCCCGCGCGGGGTCCACTTTCCAGAAGCTTCAGCAGCAGGCAGGGAAGGGACGGACGGGCTCGGGGAGAGAGGGGGCGGGTTTTAGCGCAGACCCGCTCTGCATTCCCGCTGATCCCCGTGTACTGATCCGCTACGTGCGCACGGGGCTCCGCGAAAACACACAGGAACGCTATCAATCACCTGGCGTGTGTCAGACCCACGTTTTAACTCTTTGCACACTCACAGCAGCTCCGGGCGGTTCCGGCCTTGCTCAGGAGTCGGTGAAAGAGGCCGCCCTGGATTTGAACTCTCCCCACGGGACAGCTGGGGGCTCCAATGGCCAGCCTGGCACAGCCCCTGGACGGAGGCACCGCCCAAAGAGGCGCACGCTCGGGGCTGCAGACTGACGGAGCAAGGGCAGGGCTCTCGAGCCGCTGATCCGAGCGATGAACCCACGGGCTTCACAGCGACTTCTGCGTCTCCCACGTCCCGTAATCCCGGGGGCGAGCCGCGCCAGGGCTGCGGGAAAGGGCCGTGGCCCGCGGGCCCCCGTCCACTTGCGCCGCCCCAGCCTGCCCGAGGGGCCGCAGACAACAGCGGGAAGCAGCCCGCCACCCGCGGCCCGGACCCCGCGGGACCCTTCCGGCGCCCTCAGGGGTCCGGGGCCGAGGCCGCTGACGCGAGTCTCTTGCCCCCGCTGCCGCCAACACCGAGGCAAAGCTGGGCGTGCGCCCCAGGCCGATCTTCCCCGCCAAGACCTGGGCGCAGGGGGCCAAAGGCCACGGGCATCACCGCGGTGGGCTGCGCCGCCCCACGCGCCCGCCGCCCCACGCGCCCGCCGCGGCCCCCGACCCGCGCACTGCGCGCGCCCGAGCTCCCGCCCGCAGCCGCCCCCAGGGGGCCGCCCGCCCTCCCGCGGCGCTCCGCACCTCGCGCGGCTGACTCGCTTACCGCCAGCGCTTCAGGACGGCCGCCACGGGCCAGCGACGCCGGCCGGCACGCGACGGCCCTACCCAGACTGCCCCGCGGCGCGGGCCCGCGGGACCCACAGTGCCCCGGGCGAAGAGCTCCGATCCCCACAGTGCCTCGGCGCACGGCGCGCCTGCGCTGACGCCTCTCGACGCGCCTGGGCCGCGGGCGACCCCGTGTGGCAGCCGCCCGCGGCACACCCTGCGCGCCTCAATTCCAGGCACTGATTGAGGCTTTTGCGGAAATTGGGAAGAATCGGGCAGTAAAATCAAACAGACCTTCCCGTACAAGAGAAGGGTGGTCGGTGAGCAGAGCATCCTTTTAATTTATAGGGCCCTTGTGTTTCTTGTTTAATAATAAAGAAATGCCGACCTGGATGTGTGATTGTCCTCCATCCGCAGATTGAGCCGCGTTTACCCTTAAATCACTGCAGACTGAACGAACTTCCTAAAAAATAAACAATGCCAAACGTACTGGCATTGTTCTTTTTAAGAAGATACTGAAGTTCATAAAAAAATAATAATTAGAGGAAAAACTTGTTAACTTTCAAAATAAAACTGCCAAGGGGCGCTTGGGCGGCTCAGTTAGGGGTGGGACTCTGGAGTTCGGCTCAGGTCTGGATCTCAGCCCGAGAGTTCGAGCCCAGCGCGGGGCTGCAGGCTGCGGGCGGAGCCCCCTAGTCATCACACCACACCACACCACATCACATCACATCACATCACATCACATCACATCACATCACA
>NC_081565.1:88376474-88441610 GCF_022355385.1 Mustela nigripes | reverse complement strand
CACACCACACCACATCACATCACACCACATCACATCACATCACACATCACATCACACCACATCACACCACACCACATCACACCACACCACACCACATCACATCACATCACATCACATCACACCACTCACTGCCAGTCATATTAACAGCAAAAACGGGTTCACCGAGAAATGAAGAATTGCAGTCCCATACTAGCAGGTTTTAGCAAAACCATCAAGTCCAGGAACAAATGAAAGGAAGCTCTTTTAAGGAAGAAAAGAGGCCTTGGCAGGGGCTGTTCTAAAACTCAAAGTCCATGAGGCGCCTGGGTGGCTCAGTGGGTTAAGACTCTGCCTTCGGCTCAGGTCATGATCTCAAGGTTTGGGAAATCAAGCCCCGCGTCGGGCTCTCTGCTCAGCGGGGAGCCTGCTCCCCTCTCTCTCTCTGCCTGCCTCTCTGCCTGCTTGTGATCTTTGTCCGTCAAATAAATAAATAAAATCTTTAAAACAAAAACAAAAACCTAAAAGTCCATTGGAGAGAACCAGGAGTTGGAAGTGTAGTGGCTTCTCATTGGCTGAGCTGTGACCATCTCTCTCATCGGCTTGGCTGCTGCAGGGGTGTGGGGAGCAGGAGGAAAACTACCTAACTCCTGCTGATGTAGTAAAGTAGGATCTTTTCCTAGTCTGTATGCAATGTCCCTGAAAGATAGGAATTGAGAGCTCCCCTGCCTGCCTCTTGGCTCCATTCTTTTTTTTTTTTTTTGCTCCATTCTAAATGAGGTTTTCTTTTATTTTCACATTTCCCTCTTTCAATCAAGATTTTTCTTCAAAAGCACTGTTGATCAAGTGGCAGGTTTTTTATGTTTGTAGTTTTGTCCCTAGATGCCAGGAAAAATGTTTCTTGGTTGTCACGGCCTACGTCAGAGGGAAAAGGCATAGCAGGTGGAAAACAATTACGGCCCCATTTGAGTAACAAGGAAGGTTAAGAGGGAGAACTCTCAGGTACTCTAACCTGAAGTCCATATCTTCTCAAGATCACAAGTGTTGAAGATCATCTTGAAAGGTTGAGCCAGCATTGCTTTTTTGGTTAGATGAAAGGTTTTTCTTTAAGTTTCCCCAGGCAATAAAATATGAAACCTAATTATACACTACAGAAGTAACGCAACAATTCCAAATTGTACAATGGTCCTAAACCAGGAATCAAGGTCTGAAAGTAGCCAAAGGAAATATCTGTTGGCTTTTATTCCATTGTAGGGGAGAATGGTTTTCACTAGACAAACATGGGATCATGTATACTTCTGGAAGTTTCTGCTTAAAGCAACCACTGTGGAATGCCTAGGTGGATCAGTCAGTTAAGCCTCAGCCTTCTGCTCAGGTCACAATCCCAGGGTCCTGGGATTGAACCCTGCGTTGGGCTCCTTACTCAGCAGAGAGTCTGCTTCTCCCTCTCCTGCAGCTGTCCCTGCTTATGCTTTCTCTTTCTCTCTCTCAAATAAATAAATAAAAGCTTTTTAAAAAATGCAACCACAAAAGCTGTTTAGTGGATACTGCAAGAGCGCACTCAAAGAATTAACCAAGTACATTTGGGAAGATACCATGCAGATATAAATATGAAACAGCTGAACTTTTTGCAAAAACAGCGCAACTTCAAACACATTCTAACAGTGTTATTATCTCAAAAGAACTGTGTGGGGTCACCTGGGTGGCTCAGTGGGTTAAAGCCTCTGCCTTCGGCTCAGGTAATGATCCCAGGGTCCTGGGATCAAGCCCCACATCGGGCTCTCTGCTCAGCAAGGAGCCTGCTTCCCCCCTCTCTCTCTGCCTGCTTGTCATCTCTGTCAAATAAATAAATAAAATCTTTAAAAAAATAGAACTGTTTGGGACCAAATATGCTATTTATAGGCTTATAAGCCTGTAAATTCAGAGATGATGAATTTGGATAAGGATCCAAAGTCAGTTAATAGTTCAGAAGAAAGAAGACTTTTGTGGATTCTGAAACTTCTAACCCTTTGAAGAATACAAGTGAAATTTACTTGTCCTGGGATCATAATCATAATCATAATGTTGTTTCTAAAACACACACACACACACACACACACACACACACACAATAAGAAGATATCCCCCCCCCACTTTCAGTTGGATAGAGTTGGATAAAGCAGAAAGGGGTACTGTCTTCCTACAAAAGATAGAAGAAACAACAGTAAGAAGAAGGTGTACTACCCCGGTCCAGACATTATGGAAAAGCTGTCTGGTCAGATGTTGTCTACTTCAGTTCTGGGAAATCTGTACTTTCTAGATATGTCTCCCAAGGCAAGGAAAACAAAAGCCAAAATAACCTATTGGTACTATATAAAAATAAAAAGGTTTTGCATAGCAAAGGAAACCACCAACAAAAAGGTAACCTAGTGAATGGGAAAAGATATTTTGTAAATGATATATATGACAATGGGTTAATATCCAAAATATATAAAGAACTTATATAACCCAACACCAAAAAACAAACAATCCACTTAAATAAATAATAAACAAATAAATGTCCTGAATAGACATTTTTCCAAAGAAGACAAATAAATGGCCAAAAGACACATAAAAAGATGCTCAACATCCCTAATCATCAGGGAAATGCTAATCAAAACCATAATGAGATATCACCTCACATCTGTCAGAATGCTAAAATCAAAAACAAGAAATAACAAGTACTGGAAAGGATGTGGAGAAAAAGGAACCCTCATACACTATTGACAGGAATAGATACTGGTATAGCCACTATGAAAAACAGTATAGAGGTTCCATAAAAAAATTAAAAATAGAAATACTCCATGGTCCAATAATTCCACTACTGGCTATTCACCCTCAAAAATTAAAACACTAACTTGAAAAGGTATATTCATCTCTATGTTTATTGCAGAATTACCAACAATAGCCAAGTTATGGAAGCGACCTAAGAGTCCACTAATAGACAAATGGATGAGGAAGATGTGGTATGTATACATACATACATGCGGACAACTAGTGGAATATTACACAGTCATAAAAAAGATGAGATCGTGCCGTTCACAACAACATGGATGGACCTAAAGAGTATTATGCTAAAAGAAATAAGTCAGACTGAGGAAGACAAATACCATATGATCTCACTCATATGTGGAATCTTTAAAAAGTGAATAAACAAAAAGCAGAATCAGAATTATAAATACAGAGAAGAAATTGATGGTTTCCAGAGAGACAGAGGGTGAACTGATTGCTAAAAGGGGTGAAGGGGAGTTGGACATACAGGCTTCCAATTATGGAATGAATAAATCATGGGAATAAAAGATACAGCATAAGGAATATAGTCAATAATATTGTAATAGTGATGTATGGTGTCAGATGGTAGTTACAATTGTGGTGAATATAGCATAAATGTGTAACCTTTTAAAATCACAATGTTGTACACCTAAAACTGATATAACAGAGTCTGTCAACTATGTTCAAATAAAAAAAATAAACTACTCTTGGTTAAGTCAGTGCACGTAAGGAAGGACTATAGTCTTTTTAAACATAAAACCAGCTGGAGTCCCAATGCATGTATGTAGCAGGGGACCCTCAAAGTATTTTGGTGACTGAGGTCCCATTTCTTAGAGGTTTTTCTCTAGAACATAAAGAAAAATACCAAAACAACACAGTTTCAACAGGAACAGCCTTGCTGCAGAAGGAATCAAACCAAAGGCCAGCATAGTTCCAGTAAGAAGAGTCCAATTCCAAAAAAGGAGTCAGACTGAAGGCTAAATGGGTCCTCCTGGAAAAAAACGAAGCCTTAAAACAGGTGCTGAATGAATCCTGGAGAGTGGAACACAAAGAGAGCAGAGCTCAAAACCCAGGAGAAAATTTCCTGCATTATTAGCATTTTAACCTAATACTGTAATAATCAGTGTGATAATGGTACAATTTAGCTGAAAGGAACTAAAGGGAAAGTCAGCAAAGCAACCAGGGAGGGAGAAGTAGTAAGAGAGAGAGGAAAAGTGGGAGAGAATGGTTTCAAATCAGTTTGAATTGCTTGAGAAAGTAGTTATTTGTGGGAAGCTAAAGCTAGCTCACAAAACAAATGTAAAAAGAAATCAAAGATATAACATGATGATGTATAAATGATTTTGAAAACTACCTTGTGGTATGGAAGGCTTTTGTATGAATTACACCGAAGCAGAGACAAGAAAAGGGGGCTTCAAGACAGCAGCACCAGCACAAGCTGCTCATGCTCGTAGGCAGACGTCTCTCTCATCTCTCTGGATGAAGTCCAGCTGAAGTGACCGAGTCGGCCATGGAGAAAGAGAAGGGACATTTCTGGAACTTCTTTAAAGGTGGCTTAAGTTTTGAAACCACAAAAGAAAGTTTGAGGAACTACTGCAAGCCATGGGGAAATTTTACAGACTGTGATAATAAGGAATCCTTTGAGCAAGAGCTCAAGAATATTGGGTTTTGTAACTTTTTCATACATGGCAGAGGTTTGGTGCTGTCATGGCTGCAAGATCTCATTTAATTGATGGGAGAGTGGTTGAGACAAAATGTGCAAAATGTACAAGAGAAATTTGGAAGACCTGGTGCTCATGTAGCCATGAAGAAGCTATTTGTGGTAGAACTAAAGAAGATACTAAGGAACATCACCTAAGAAACTATGCAAGTAATATGGAAAATGTGATACCATTTGAGATCATTACTGATACGCAGTCTGGAAAGAAGAGAGGCATTGGTTTTATTATCTTGATGATCATGATCCTGTGGATAAAACTGTACTGTGGAAATACTGTACCATCATCTGTGGTCAGAAGTAAGAAAGTCTTTGTGCAGACAAGAAATGCAGAGAATCCAAAGTTCTAGGACTTGCAGTGGAAGGCATTTTGCCTCAAAGGATTGATGCAGAGGCAGTAGATCAGGAGGCAAGATTAGAGGAGGTTCTGATGGGTATGAAGGAAGACATGGATTTAGGGATGGCTATAATGGGCATGGAAGAGGATTTGGAGATGGCATTTTTGGAGGCAGCATGCTTATAAAGGACAAGAATGAAGATATAATGGTGGAGATCTGGGTGGGGGCTACAGAGGTGGTTTTGATAATGACGTAGGAAGAAATTATGCAAGTGGAAATTACAGTGACTTTGAATATAACTAGCAATTTTATAACTATGGTCCAAGGGAGAGTGGACATTTTGGTGGCAGCGGGAACACAGATAGGGGAACCATGTGGTGAAGGAAACTACAGTTCAGGAAGGAGTGGAGGAAGTGAGGATTATGAGGGAGGAACCAATACTGAGTTTCTTCCTATGTTCCATGGGCTTCACTGTATAACTTGGAGAGGACAAGAAGTAGCAAAACAGCTTTGGGTTATCAAAATAACAATATTTAGAAAATTTCTATCTCAGTCATGCATAAATATGGAATAATATGGTCATACCTCCTGCCAGTATACAATTATCCTGCATACAAATGAAGACATTAACCCTTTTTCCAGAAGATGATGCAAAGATCTTAAATAATGTTCACTCTTCTCCTTGATATCCTATAACTTAAATACCATAATGTAAAACCAATATTTAAATGCTATAATGAAAAGTCAATGCATCTTACATTACATGGTAAGGGGATAAGAAAGTGCCAAAAACAAAGTATACTATATTATGTGTACATACACACATGCATCCACACAGCACACTAACATGTTCATAACAAAATAAGGAAAGAACATTCAGGGCAACTACAGTCCTCATTTCTGTTACTGCTCACATGGTTGTAGCTGGCATTGATAAGTACCTTTGCCACTATGTATTCCATAGTCCCTTCGCCCTTAGCAAACATCTCAGCCGGTCATGGTTCTTTGCCTGATGGGGTGACCCAAACCTTCATTCCTGAAGGGTTTGAGCCCGTGCCAGTCCTGCCCAGATTGCATTGTTGTACTTCTTCATGGACTTTAATCACAGGGCATGGCATTACTAAGACACCCCAAGAAATCACTCTTTTCCAGACATTCCAAATCATTAGTTTTTGACATAGAGTTTCATGATTCATTGTTTGCATGTAACACCTAGTGCTCCATTAAATACCAGCCCTCCTTAATACCCATCACCAGGATCAACCATCCCCCCAAGCCTCTTCCTTCTAAAACTCTCCGTTTGTTTTCCAGAGTCCATTGTCTTTCATGGTTCATCTTCCACTCCAATTTCTCCCCCTTCATTTTTCCCTTCTCTTAATGTCCTCCATGTTATTTCTTATGTTCCACAAATAAGTGAAACCATATGATAACTGACTTTCTGTGCTTGACTTATTTCACTCAGCATAATCTCCTCCAGTCCAACCCAAGATGATGCTAAAGTTGGGTATTCATCCTTTCTGATGGCTGAGTAATTTTCCATTGAATATGTGGACCACATCTTCTTTATCCATTTGTCTGTTGAAGGACATCCCAGCTCCTTCCACAGTTTGGCTATTGTGGACATTGCCGCTACGAACATTGGGGTCCACGTGTCCCTTCTTTTCACTACTTTCATTGTATTTACTCTCATTCTTGTATATATATGTTTTTCCTTCTTTAAAATTTTGGGAGGCCACACCAGTCAGAATGGCTAAAATTAACAAGTCAGGAAATGACAGATGCTGGCGAGGATGTGGAGAAATGGGAACCCTCCTACACTGTTGGTGAGAACGCAAGCTGGTGCAACCACTCTGGAAAACAGCATGGAGGTTCCTCAAAAAGTTGAAAATAGAACTACCCTATGACCCAGCAACTACTGGGTATTTACCCTAAAGATACAAACGTAGTGATCTGAAGGGGCACGTGCACCTGAATGTTTATAGCAGCAATGGCCACAATAGCCAAACTCTGGAAAGAACCTAGATGTTCATCCACAGATGAATGGATCAAGAAGATGTGGTATATATACACAATGGAATACTATGCAGCCATCAAAAGAAATGAAATCTTGCCATTTGCGACAACGTGGATGGAACTAGAGGGTATCATGCTTAGCGAAATAAGTCAATCAGAGAAAGACAACTATCATATGATCTCCCTGATATGAGGAAGTGGTGATGCAACATGGAGGGGGATTAAGGGGGTAGGAGAAGAATCAATGAAACCAGATGGGATTGGGAGGGGGACAAACCATAAGTGACTCGTAATCTCACAAAACAAATGGAGGGTTGTTGCGGGGAGGGTGGCTGGGAGAAGGGGGTGGGGTTATGGACATCGGGGAGGGTATGTGCTTTGGTGAGTGCTGTGAAGTGTGTAAACCTGGCGATTCACAGACCTGTACCCCTGGGGATAAAAATATATTATATGTTTATAAAAAATAAAAATTTTTTAAAAAATAAAAATAAATAAATAAAATAAAATTTTGGGAGGCAGTTTCTTCTAACACACCAAAATACACCCAAAATCTAGAGTGTGGCTGTATTCTCTTCACCAACCTGATCATATTCTCCATTTTTTTCTTCTTTTCTCCTCAGTTTTGGGTCTCTTTTGATTTGTTTAGTGTATGTTTTTCTAAGGTTGCTGTTAACCTTTTAGTGTTTTGTTCTCTCATTCATCTATTCTTCTCTGGACAAAATGAAAAAAAAAAAAAAAGAACAAGAGACTATACTGACCTCCAGGAACTAATCAACATGGATATTAGTAGGATATTAGAACTAGAGTTCAAATCCTAAAATTTGTATGGAACCAGAAAAGACCCCGAATTGCTAAGAAAATGTTGAAAAAGAAAAACAAAACTAGGGGCATCATGTTGCTTGATTTCAAGCTTTACTACAAAGCTGTGATCATCAAGACAGCATGGTACAGGCACAAAAACAGACACATACACCAGTGGAACAGAGTAGAGAGCCCAGATATGGACCCTCAACTGTATGGTCAAATAAACTTTAACAAAGCAGGAAAAAATATCCAATGGAAAAAAGAGTTTCTTCAGTAAATAGTGCTGGGAAAATTGGACAGCCACATGTAGAGGAATGAAACTCGACCATTCTCTTACACCATACACAGTGACAAACTCGAAATGGATAAAAGACCTCAACATGAGGCAGGAATCTATCAAAATCCTAGAGGGGAACATCGGCAGTAACCTCTTCAACATCAGCCACAGCAACTTCTTCCAAGACATGTCTCCAAAGGCAAAGGAAACAAAAACGAAAATGAAAGATTGGGACTTCATCAAGATAAAAAGTTTCTGCACAGCAAAGGAAACAATCAACAACAGCAAAAAAAGAGGCAAATGGGCGCCTGGGTGGCTCAGTTGGTTAAGCAACTGCCTTTGGCTCAGGTCATGATCCTTGAGTCCCAGGATTGAGCCCCACATCGGGCTCCCAGCTCCACGGGGAGTCTGCTTCTCCCTCTGACCTTCTCTCCTCTCATGCGCTCTCTCTCACTGTCTCTCTCTCAAATGAATAAATAAAATATTTTTTTAAAAAAGAGGCAACCATGGAATGGGAGAAGATATTCGCCAATGACACTACAGACAAAGGGCTGATATCCAAGATCTATAAAGAACTCTTCAAACTCAACACCCCCAAAACAGATAATCAAGTAAAAAATGGGCAAAGACATGAGCAGATACTTCTCCAAAGATGACATACAAATGGCTAATAGGCACATGAAAAAGTGTTCATCATCATTAGCCACCAGGGAGATTCAAATCAAAACCACATTGAGATACCACCTTACACCAGTTAGAACGGCCAAACCAAGACAAGAAACAGCAAGTGTTAGAGAAGATGTGAAGAAAGGAGAACGCTCTTACACTGTTGGTGGGAAGGTAAGTTGGTTCAACCACTTTGGAAAAGAGTGTGGAGATTCCTTAAGAAATTAAAAATAGAGCTTCCCTATGACCCACAAATTGCACTACTGGGTATTTACCCCAAAGACACAGATGTAGTGAAAAGAAGGGCCACATGCCCCCCAATGTTCATAAAAGCAATGGCCACAGTTGGAAAGAGCCAAGATGCCCTTCAACAGACAAATGGATAAGGAAGATGTGGTTCATATATACAATGGAGTTTTATGCCTCCATCAGGAAGGATGAATACCCAGCTTTTGTATCAACATGGATGGGACTGGAGGGGATTATGCTGAGTGAAACAAGCAGAGAAAGTCAATTATCGTATGGTTTCAATTACTTGTGGAGGATAAGAAATAACATGGAGGACACTGGGAGGAGGAGAGGAAAAGTGAATTGGGGGACATCGGAGGGGGGAGAAGAACCATGAGAGACTGTGGACTCTGAGAAACAAATTGAGGGTTTTGGAGGGTTTTGGTACGGGGTTGGGTGAGCCTGGTGGTGGGTATTAAGAAGGACATTTATTGCATGGAACACTGGGTTTGGTGCATGAAACAATGAATCTTGGAACACTGAAAAATAAAATTTTAGAGAAAAGAAAAGAAGGAAAGAAAGAGAATTTTTAAAAGCAATTTTCCTGGCCCAGGTGAGAGGCGCTGGTGTCCTGGTGAGGATTTCCTCCCCTCAGGGCAGCTGCTTATTTATAACCTGTTTATGACCGTAAGCAGGTCATTCCCTTTAATCTCCGTATCTGTGAAATGACTCCTTGTTTCTAGGACCTTCTCTCCTCTTTGGCTGAATATCATCCTTAGGCTTTCAAAATCCCAGGGTAGCCTCTGAAGTTTGGTTCTTTCTGCCGCCTTTTTTGTCACACTAGGTTGAGGGCACCCCAGGGTGGGAAGCAGTAACTTTTCTTGGGTGCCCTGCAGGACCTCGCCTACGTTGGGTGCTCAGGCTGCCATTTGACGGTGTAACCACCAGGTGGCAGCATGGCTCTGTTCCTGGAGGCCAGGTCTTAGATGCTGAATCTGTCCAATATGGTAGCCACTAGCTGCATAATGGTTCTTGAGCACTTGAAATGTGGCTAATCCTAATGGAGATTGTTTTACAAGAAAATACTCATGGGATTTTGAAGACTGTATATGAAAAAAGAACATAAAGTATCTCATTAATAATACTTTTATCTTGGTTACATACTGAAACAATATTTTAGATATACTGGTTTACATAAAATACATTAAAATTTCCACTTCTTTTCTTTTTACTTTTTTTAATGTGACTACTAGGAAACCTGAACTTACACATGTGATTCACATTATATTTCTACTGGAAAGTGCTGGGTTTAGACTCTGTGTAGAACCTCTCTCACACAGAGCCAAGGAGCTGCCCCAAGATGGATAGACACATGGCATGGGGATGTCACAGAACTCCTTCCCCATCACAGAGGTCCAGATCACAGCAAGGCCCCAGATCAGCAGGGAGCCTCTGACTGTCCTGACTGTTCCTTCCCTCAGTCAAGTCTCACGGGGAATCCAAGTGCGAGAAGACCATCCCCACTGGGCACAGGCAGGGCCAGCCAGTGTGCAGTGCTTTTCCTATATTCTCTCTCTGACCACCCGCCCCCCCTTCAGCCCAACTCCAGTGAAGACACAGGAAGGGAGACGTGGCGAAGTTTGCCCAAGTTCTCCCGCAGTGACTCACAGAGCTGTCACAAGATGTCACTAGATGCAGACTGTGTCTACCTCTGCATCACATGGCTATCCTAGCAAACCCACCACGGCCACAGAGGAAGGAAGGGACTGTCCTTCCACACACCCCTGATTGAGCCAGAAACCTGGACTGCCAGTCTTTTCAGTTCTGTGCCGCTCACGGGTCACCTGTGATTTCCTGAAGGCAGAAATGGAGCAGCTTACCTCTCGGGCGATGCCCATATACTGAACAAGGGGAGACCACAGTGTCTGTGAGTGGGACATGCTAGAGGGAAGACTGGCCAAGGGAGGCCCAGAGCAGAAGTCTTTCCTGGAGGCTGGCTTCATGCCAGACCCTGTGCTATGCACTTGTCTTACATTATCTCCTTTAATCCACATAGGACCCCCCCTAAAGTAGGTGCTGTTAACCCAATTCACGGTTGAGGAAACTAAGGCACAGAGAGATCTATGTGGACAAGCAGGAGAAGCTGAGACCTTGTGGTCACAGTCTGTGCCTTTCTTGGGTCTTCAGTCTCAGCAGTGTAAGTGTGCAGATATAATCTTTCTGATGGTAGATGGGGCTGGGTCTTGCAGAACCCACAATGGGAATGAAGAGGGAGGGAAACATTAGAATCTACTCCGACTGAGTGACCTCTGACATGGTTGGAGCAAACCAGGAGAAAGACGTCCAGCAGGAAATGCAGATGCTCATGTCTTTTCCTTTCGAACCACTTTGGTGGACTCCTCTTCAGCTACTAATGAGAGCCAGGGGTCCTAGATCTGCTTATGATTCAAACAGTCCAGCTGTAGATGATACTCTAGCACCTTCCACAAATACATCTTTCATGCACCCCAGCAGCCTGTGCCCTGCTTCATATACACACTACCCTGCTTACCTGTCCCATGGCCTCTGCTCCCATTATTTTCCGACCAGAAATGCTCTCTCCCACACAACCTGCAACAGCCGTCTCTGTCTTTGCCTGTCCTTAGCTTGCCCACTGCTCAAGGCACAGCCAGAGAAGGCATGAGCTAAACATAAAAGAATACGCAAAGGTCTGGGTGCAGGGGAGAGACCTTAAAAGCATGATCTTTTGGAATATGAGGGCAAGGCAAGGCAGAGAGCCCAGGGAAGCTATTCAGAGACCACAGAACTCAGTGACTCCAAACAATGCCGTAGGTATCCCTGACAGGGTTCCAGCCAAGACCTGATGCAAACCAACCACACGGTCTTGGGCAGGTCAGTTCTGGTGAGACAAACATACATCACAAACATGATATTTAATTCTTACAATTACTCTGGAATTATGTGCTATTTTTATCTCTTACAAATAAAGAAACTGGGGCTTTTGGATGTTATACTATTTCTCGAACACCACACAGCTGGTAAGAGTTGTAGCAGGAATCCATAGACCACATCTGTAATAAGAATAGCCTAGGCAGGTGCGCCTGGGTGGCTCAGTGGGTTAAAGCCTCTGCCTTCGACTCAGGTCATGATCCCAGGGTCCTGGGATCAAGCCCCGCATCGGGCTCTCTGCTCGGCAGGGAGCCTGCTTCCTCCTCTCTGCCTGCCTGCCTCTCTGCCTACTTGTGATCTCTGTCTGTCAAATAAATAAATAAAATCTTAAAAAAAGAAGAGGAAGAAGAAGGAGAAGGAGGAGGAGGAGGAGGAGCCTAGGCACAGATGCCTAAAGTGTTCATCCAGGACACCTATCAGATACTAAACTTCAAGTGATGGCCCTGAACCAAAACATGGAAGTACCAATGGCGAGAAGACTGGGATGCCACAGATATTGAAGCTTCAGGGAAAAAGCACTTTATCATTAGCAGTAATATATGTATGTACATGTTACAGAGCTCATTCACATCCATTATTCCAGAAGAATTTCCCGAGAGATTTGTGAGCAGAACTTAAATTCCCTACTTTGCAAGAAGAGAAGCAGAGGCATTTCTGGCAGAGGGCAGTGCCACTCCTCCACAACATTCCACAGTGCCTTTCTTGCCGCTATTAGTCAGGGCCTGCGGGGTTGCAGTGAGGTCAACCAGACCCTCCTCAGCTTAAGCAAAAGGGAAGGATGGCAGGATGATGGGGTGACAATGTCCCTGGACCTCAGCATCAACGGGGACTGGGACTAAGGAGACACCAAGAGCTTCCATTTCTGTTTAGGACATAAAGTCATGAGGAAACTATTTATCTTACCTTTAAGATCAATAACAACAACAAGAATCAGATACTCTACAAAAGCATAGGTTTAAAAAACTGATAGAAAGGGAAAAAAAGAAAGAAAGAGAGAGAGAGAGGGAAGCAAACCATAGAGGCTCTTAATTATAGAGAGTAAACTGAGGTTTGATGGAGGGAGGTGGGTGGGGGAGGGGCTAGAGGGCCACAGAGATGAAGGAGGGCACTTGTGATGAGTGCTGGGTGTTGTATGTAAGTGATGAGTCACTAAATTCTACTCCTGAAACCAATATTATGCTATATGTTAACTAACTAGAATTTAAACAAAAATTTGAAACGACAACAACAAAATGATGGTTTAGCCCATCAAAAAGCTGAGGTCACCAAAAAACCTACTAAGCTAAAATACAGAAAGTGACAGAGTCCTCTTGAAAGAAGAGGCACTGCAGTTATTCTACCACGGCAAGAGCCGCAGGAAGAGGAGGAGGGTGCCAGAGATACGTGTAGGAAGACTTTCTGAAGGCCAAACAGGGGCTAGTTTGACAATTTAGAATCTTCAGTTGCCCCAGAAGTAAAGGGCGTGTACAGACACCATACAGCTGTTTCACGGGCTTTCACGGAGTGCTTTCGGGTAAGACTGGGGACAGAAGAATAGAGCTAAAAGAGACTCCCTCTGAGGCACAGACACTCATAGACTGCTGGGGGGAAAAATGGGGCAAAAAAGGAAAGAAAAACAGAACTCCACAGGAACTCTGGCCATTACATGGGGCAGGGGGCAGTGGTGGTCCACAGAATGGGGACAGGTCAGGGAACCAAGAGAATCGGCCAAGTGGGGAGGCAGTGTTTGCTGGACTCTGAGGGACAGTGGGAGGAACTGAAGGGACTCTAAGACACTCAGGGTCTTTTAAGAAATGGGAGGCAGTGGTCTCGACAGCTGTCAGCTTCAACACAGGAAAGACTCTTGACCCAGAATTGGCCCCAATAGTGGAACAAACAAAAATTCAAATAACTATGAAGATTATTTTAAGGAATCTAGTGGAAAGAGGACAACATGAACAGTAGGGAATTTTAACATACAGCTCTAAACTTTTTTTTTTCTCCAAAAAGAAATGCTAGAAATAAAAGATACATCAGAGAAGAAAAAAAAAAAAAATCTTTCAATGGACTTACTAGCATGATACAGCAGAGGAAAGAATAGAGAGACTCAAGATAAGTCAACAGGAAGTATTCAAATTGAAACACAAAAAGTAAAGATTGAAAAAAACAGTGTTAAAAAAAAAAAAGAAAAAAACAGTGTTAAGATTTTTTTAATGAATAATATATCAAAAACGAGTGGTTTATCCCAGAAATGCGGTTCACTTAACATTTGAAACTCAATGTAAAATATTAATATTTTAATAAGCTGAAAGAGAAAAAACATCATTTAAACAGACACAGAAACATTAACTGACAAAATCCAATCCATTCATAATGTGTGAAAGCTGTCAGCAAACTATGAACAGAAGGAAACTTTCTCAACCTATGAAACCTATATTTGATCTCATACTGAATAAAACCTTTGTCTCCTAAAACATCCTAAAAGGATGTCTAGGATGTCTAGGATGTCCATTCTCACCACTTCTATTCAACACTGAGTTGGAGGGCAGTGGAATAAGTGCAAAACAATAAATAAAAGGCACCCAAAATGGAAAGGAAAGAGTAAAAATGTCTTTGTTCACAAACGGCATGACCATCCATGTAGACAAGTCAATGAGAGTTCCAAGGAAACTAACGAGTTCAGCAACTACAAAAAAGATTTTAAAAAATGTGTTTCCTTAATGAACGTTTTTATAAAGAATAACCAGAAATTAAAATTTTATTACAATATTTATAATCAAAAACAAAATGCTGATAGATAAATATGACAAAATATTTGAAAGATCTAAAACATTGCTTTTAAAAGACGTTTTAAGGGGCACCTGGGTTGCTCAGTCAGTTAAGCATCCAATCTTGATTTCAGCTCTATGTCATGATCTTGGTTGTGAGATCAAGCCCTGTGTTGGGCATGGAGTCTCCTTAAGATTCTCTCTTCCTCTCCCTTTGCCTCTCCCCCCACCTCCCTCTCTAAAAAGAAAGATATTTTATTTATTTTTTTGGCTATCAGGGAAATTCAAATCAAAACCACATTGAGATATCACCTTATACCAGTTAGAGTGGCAAGAACTGACAAGACAGGAAACAACAAATGTTGGAGAGGATGTGGAGAAAGGGGAACCCTCTTACACTGTTAGTGGGAATGCAAATTGATACAGCCACTTTGGAAAACAGTGTGGAGGTTCCTCAAAAAGTCAAAAATAGGGCACCTGGGTGGCTCAGTGGGTTAAGTCGCTGCCTTCGGCTCAGGTCATGATCTCAGGGTCCTGGGATCGAGTCCCACATCGGGCTCTCTGCTCGGCAGGGAGCCTGCTTCCCTCTCTCTCTCTCTGCCTGCCTCTCCATCTACTTGTGATTTCTCTCTGTCAAATAAATTAAAAAAAGGAAAAAAAGAAAAAAAAAGTCAAAAATAGAGCTGTCCTATGACCTGGCAACTACACTACTGGGATTTATCCCAAAGGTACAGATGTAGTGAAAAGAAGGGTCACATGCACCCCAATGTTCATAGCAGCAATGTCCACAATAGCCAAAATGTGTAAAGAGCTGAGATGCCCTTCAACAGATGAATGGATAAAGAAGATGTGGTCTAGGGGTGCCTGGGTGTCTCAGTGGGTTAAAGCCTCTGACTTCGGCTCAGGTCCTGATCCCAGGGTCCTGGGATTGAGCCCCGCATCGGGCTCTCTGCTCAGTGGGGAGCCTGCTTCCCTTCCTCTCTCTCTGCCTGCCTCTCTACCTACTTCTGATCTCTGTCAAATAAGTAAAATCTTAAAGAAGAAGAAGAAGAAGAAGAGGAGGAGGAGGAGAAGGAAGAGGAAGAAGAAGAAGATGTGGTCCATATATGCAATGGAATATACTCAGCCATCAGAAAGGATGAATACCCAACTTTTGCATCAATATGGATGAAACTGATTATACTGAGTGAAATGAGTCAATCAGAAAAGTCAATTATCATATGGTTTCACTTATTTGTGGAACATAAGGAATAGCATGGAGGACATTAGGAGAAGGAAGGGGAAAATGAAGCAGGGGAATCAGAGGGGGAGACAAACCAGGAGAGACTATGAACTCTGAGAAACAGCTGAGGGTTTTAGAGGGGAGGGGCATAGGGGAATGAGTTAGCCTGGTGATGGGTATTAAGGACTCCATGTACTACATGAAGCACTGGGTGTTATACACAAACAATGAATCATGGAACACTACATCAAAAATAATGATGTACTGTATGGTGACTAACATAACATAATAAAAAAAGACATTTTAAGAGGGCTTAAGAATATTTTGTCCACATATAGGAAAATGCAATGTTATTAAGATGTTAATTCTCCCTAAATTGATCTCCTGATTCACTAAAACTCCAACCAAAATACCAGAAGATTTTTTTTTTAGGAATTGACAAGGTGATTCTAAAATTCATATGAAAATGCAAAAATCTATAAGAATCTAAACTACTTTAAAAAAAAAGAACGAAGTTGTAATTTGAATACTAAGAAAGTCTAATTTCATTACTTACTAGAAAGCCACAGCAATCAAGACAGTATGGTGTTGACAACAAGATAGACAAACAGTAAATGGAGCAGAGCTGAGAGTCCAGAAATAGATCCACGTATATACAGAAAACTGGGGTTTGACAAAGATATGAAGGCAACTCAGTGGATAAAGGATAATCTTTTCAAGAAATAGAGCTGGAATAATTATTTACCTAGATGCAAAACAAAAAAAAGGAACTTCAATCCATAACTCCTACCATATTGAATATTAATTCAGAATAGATTACAGACCTAATCAGAAAACCCAAAACTATAAAATGTACAGCAGGAATTCAGCACAGTAATAGTATACAAAATCAAATACAAAAATGAATTGCATTTCTATATACTAACAACAAACATTTGGAAACCAAATTTAAAACCACGATACCATTTACAGTTTTTCCAAAGAAACTGAATTAAATATAAGTCTGATTAAACAGGTATAGGATTTGTACGATGAAAATTATAAAATGCTGATATAAAAAATCAAAGCACTCCTTTAAGTGAACAGATACACTGTGACCATGAACTGGAAAACAACACAATAAAAATGTCAATTTTACCTAAATTGATTGTTAGGTTCAATGCAATTCCTACCAAAACCCCAGCAAGTTTTTGTGAATTTATTCTAAAGTTAAATGGAAAGGCACAGGACCTAAACAGCTAAAATAATTAAAAAGAAGAATAAGAAAGTGGTAACTTACTATACAGTTACAGTAATCAAGACAGTGTGATGCTGGCAGCAGGTCAGATGCATATAATAGAATAGAGATCCCAAAATAGATCTATTTACAATACCCAACTGATTTTTTTAAAGATTTTATTTATTTGACACAGAGAGTGATCACAAGTAGGCAGAGAGGCAGAGAGACAGGGGGAAGCAGGCTCCCTGCTGAGCAGAGAGCCCGAGTGGGCCTCGATCCCAGGACCCTGAGATCATGACCCAAGCCAAAGGCAAAGGCTTAACCCACTGAGCCACCCAGGTGCCCACCAAACTGATTTTTGACAAAGATGCAAAAGTATTGCGCTAGAAGATTAGCTTTTTTGGCAAATAGCGCTGGAGCAACTGGACATTCCTGGGGGGGGGAAGGGAATGAATCTCAAACTAACCCCCACACCTTATATAAAAACTAACACAAAATGGATCACATTCTTAGATGTAATGCAAAAAACTTCTACCAAAAGAGGGAGAGAGAGAGAGAGAAAGAGAAAGGTGGGGGGTAGGAAACCATAGGAAACTCTTGACTGTGGAGAACAAACAGGGGGTTGATCAAGGAAGCTGGGTGGGGGATGGGCTAGGTGAGTGACAGGTATTGAGGAGGGCACTTGTGAGAGTACTGGGTGTTGTATGTAGGTGATGAGTCATTAAATTCTACATCTGAAACAAAAAAAAAAAAAAAGGAGAAAAGGTTTTGAGACCTAAGACAAGTAGAATTAGGCTGAGAATTCTTATCCTTGACATAAAAAGCATGATTCATAAAAAGGAACATTAATAAATTGAACACAAATTTTAAACTTTCACTCTGTAAAAGAGAACAAAAAGGCAAACTATCAGGTGGGAGAAAATAATTTCAAACCACAAATCCAACAAAAGACTTGTATCTAGAATATCTCAAAACTCAAAAGTAGAAAACTTAACCCAATTTTTGGAAAGGTCAAAAAAAATGAAAAAAATTTTTCACTGGAGAATATATACAGATGACATATAAGCACATGAAAAGATGGTCAATATCATTAGCCATTAGGGAAACACAAATTCAAACTACAATGAGGTATGACTACACACTTATCAAAATGAGCAAAATAAAAGCAGTGTTAATACCAAATGCTGGTGAGGATGTGAAAAAACTGGATTGCTCACACATTGCTATTGGGAATGTAAAATGATACAATTACTCTGGAAAAGAATATGGCAGTTTCTTATAAAGGTAAGTATGTCTCTACCATATGTCCCAGAAATTATGCTCAGTAGAATTTATCACAGAAAAACAAAAACTTGCACTCACACAAAAACGTGTGCATAAATGTTCATAGCAGCTTTATTCCTAATGGCCAAAAACTAGGAACAATGAGTGAATGTTGCTCAGCCATCAACAGGAGCACAGCAGCTTGAATGGATTCAAGGGAATTATGCTAAGTGAAAAAAAGCCAACCTCAAATGGTAACATACAAATAATTTCACTTAGGGGCACCAATGTAGCTCAGTCAGTTGAGCATCCAACTCTCAGTTTCAGCTCAGTCTCAATGAGATTGAGTCCTGTGATGGGCTCCACATTCAGTGGGGACTGTGCTTCCCCTCTCTCTCTCCCTTTGCCCCTTCCCCTGCTTGTGCTTTCTCTCTCTCTCTCTCTCTGAAGTAATTAAATATATTATTTTATTTATTTTTTTAATATTTTAAAATTTTCACTTCGATAACATTGTGGAAATGTTAAAATTAGAGAAATGGAGATCACATTAATGGTTATCAGGGATGAGGAAGGAGGAAGAAGAAAAGTAGCTGTGGCTATAAAAGGACAGTGATCCTTATGATGAATCTGCTTTGTGTTTTTTTTAAGATTATATTTATTTATTTGACAGATTACAAGTAGACAGAGAGGCAGGTGGCGGGGTGGGAAGCAGGCTCCCTGCTGAGCAGAGAGCCCAATGTGGGGCTCGATCCCTGGACCCTGGGATCATGACCTGAGCTGAAGGCAGAGGCTTAACCCACTGAGCTACCCAGGTGTCCCTGTTATATATTTTGATTGTGGTGCTAGTCACATGAATCTATACCTGTGATAAAATCACATAAAACTACACACACATGCACAAACACACACACAAATGAGGGCCCAATAACCATGAAATTTAAACAAAGCTGATGGGTTGTACTGATGTCAATTTCTTGGCTGTGACATTGTAATGCAATTATGTAAGATGTTACCATGGGGGAAAATGGGTAAAGAGTATATGTCATTCCTCTGTACTAATCTGTATTATTTCTTTATATTTTTTTTAAGATTTTTTAGTTATTTATTTGAAAGACAGAGATCACAAGTATGCAGAGAGGCAAGTAGAAGAGAGAGAGGGGGAAGCAGGCTCCCTGCCAAACAGAGAGCCCATTGTGGGGCTGGATCCCAGGACCCTGGGATCATGACCTGAGCTGAAGGCAGAGGCTTTAACCCACTGAGCCACCCAAGCAGCCCTCCTCTGTGTTATTTTTTTAGTTGCATGTGCAACTATAATTATCTCAAAACAAAACGTTAAGGAACAACAACAACAACACCTTATAACTAAACAAGAGAAAATCTTTATGACTTTAGGTTCAACAAAGGTTATTTAGGTTAGGCAAAGATTTCTTAGATACAACATCAAAAGCATGATCCATAAGAAAACCAATTAATAAACTGATCTTCATCAAAATAAAAAATGTCTTCATCAAAATTAAAAATTTCAAATCTTTGAAAGAGCTTGTTAAGAAGAATGGGAAAGAAACCACAGGCTTGAAAAGAAATGTACTTTCAAATCAAATATCTGAAAAAGAAATCATATCCAAATGTATAAAGAGCACTCAAAACTCAATTAACAAAGTCTCACATGACTCATTTCTTGAAATGCGCAAAAGTGTGAGCAGAAATTCTACTAAAGATATACAGATAGCAAATAAGTACATGAATCAGAAGCTCAACATCATTAGTCATTAGGGAAATACAAATGAAAACCATAATAAAATACCACCAAACACCTACTGGAATGGCTAAAATTAAAGGGGCTGAGGAAACGTTTCGAGATGATGAAGTGATGGTTTTATGTATGCATATATATGTCAAAACTTACTAAATTTTAAATTTTATATCAAATTTTAATGTATACTTTATCAAATGTTAAATGTACTTTTTAAATATGTGTCATTTATGCTAAGTGAAAAAAGCCAGTCAGAGAAAGACAAATATCATATGATTTCACTCATGGAGAATTTAAGAAACAAAACAGATGAACATGGGGAAGGGAAGGAAAAATAAGATGAAAACAGAGAGGGAGACAACCATAAGAGATTCTTAACTCTAGGAAACAAACTGAAGGTTGCTGGAAGGGTTGTGGCTGGGGGTGGGTGATGGAGCAACTGGGTGATGGGCATTAAGAAGACACTTGATGGGGCCCCTGGGTGGCTCAGTGGGTTAAGCTGCTGCCTTCGGCTCAGGTCGTGATCTCAGGGTCCTGGGATCGAGTCCCGCATCGGGCACTCTGCTCAGCAGGGAGCCTGCTTCCTCCTCTCTCACTCTCTCTGCCTGCCTCTGTGCCTACTTGTGATCTCTCTCTGTCAAATAAATGGGTGAAATCTTTGAAAAAAAGAAAGAAAGAAAGACACTTGATGTAATGAGCACTGGGTGTTGTAATCCACTGCTGAATCACTAAATTCTACCTCTGAAACTAATAATACATTATATGTTAATTAAATTGAATTTAAATAAAAATTTAAAATATGTGTCATTTAGTACATGTCAATTATTTTTCAATAAAGCTGTTTTTTAAGAATGGAATAAAGCCTTTGAAGCATGTGACACAATATCATTCTAACCTATATTTTATTGGAGTACAACAAAAAGAATGGGACAGATGAAGTATTTGAAGATACCATGGCCAAGATGTAACAAAATTAATAAAATATAGCCACCCACAAGTCCAACATGATCTATGAACCACAAGAAGATGAATGCAAAGAAGTCCACATATGGTCACATTTAGGTCAAACTCCTAAAAACAAACAATAACAAAATTGTGAAAGCAGTCAGAAAAAAAAAAAGACAATATATGTAGAGGAACAGTGAGAAGAAGAATGACTAACACACCTCACCAGAAGCAATGACAGTCAGAAGACAATGGAAATACATCTTTAAAGAGATGAAAGACAAAGACTTCAGTTTACAATTCCATATACAGTGAAAATAGTCTTCTAAAATGAAGGCAAAATAAAGATACTATCAGACAAAGACTGAAAGATTTTGTCTCTAGTACACCAGACCTATAAAAAATGTGAAAAGTCCTTTAGGGTTAAAGAGAATGGATACCAGGGAAAAATCCAATTCTACAGAGAGAAATAAAACACCAGAGTAATACCTTTTTGAAAGACATACCATTGTGTCGGTTGGATCTTCCAGAAAGCAAATGACAAGATAGAGTTTGGAATGCAGGAGTTTTATTGAGGATGATGTCTTTGAAAGATAAGAAGAGGGGTCAGAATGTGGCAGGGGAAGCCTTCAGACCACAATGTAAATTCAACACCTGAGAAAGGAAAGGAGAGAGAGCAGGATTTGGTAGGAGGATCTCTTGAAACTTTAGCCACTATCATAGGGAGCGCCACAGCAAAGCAAATGAACTGGAGAAGCTATGTACTGTGCAGGAATGGCGAGGTCCTGGCCAGCCCCCCATGCTAATTCATTAGCTGCAGGCTGTCTAATGAACCATGACCTCAGTTCTAAAGCTGAGGCAGGTCCTGGAGGATCTGTAATCGGAGGCTCTCAAGCAACTGCACTTCTCACAGTTGAACAGGGAGTGTTTTCTTAAAGGCAGATCTGAGCAGCACACCTAGTCTATGGATTCCTAAACTGTGTCAAGTGAAAATAGCAGCATAACATGGGAATTTTAGTCTATAGTGAAGTAACATATATGACAACAAAAGCACAGCATATGTGAAGGTGACAATTGGACATACCCTGTATAAAGCTCTTATATCACCCATGAAGCAACATATTATATTTTAATGATAGACAGTGACAAGTTACATATGTATATGGTAATCTTCAGAGCAATGGGTCCAAATTTTTTAGTTTCAGGAATCCTTTAGACACTTAAAAATTATCAAAGACACGAAAGAATTTCTGTTTAAATGGGTTAAGTTTATCAGTATTTACACATTTAAAAATTAAGACTAAGAAAATTTTAAAATACTTATTTAAAGTAATAAGCACATTACATGTTAAATTAAATTTTATGGAAAATAACTATTTTTCAAAACCAAAAAAATGGTGAAAGACTGGCATTATTTTACATTTGCAAATCTCTCTTTAATGTCTGACTTAATAGAAGGCAAGTTCATTCTCATATCTACTTCTTCAGTTGGTGGTACTAGCACTTTTTTTGTTGAACTATATGATCAAAATCTAGCCTCATACCAATATATAGTTGGAATGTGGGAGTTGTTTTAATAGTTTTTAAAGATAATTATGGGTATTCTACTTTGATAATATGCTGAAATTCAACAACTGGTAGTTTCTTAAAGGAATGCAATGTGGAATCTAAATACCTACAAATAAATTCTCATATTGTTTACATTAAAATCCATTAACCTAATAGTAATCAAAACAGTGTGCTACTGGCACAAAAATGGACACATAAATCAATGGAATAGAATAGAAAACCCAGAAATAAACTCACACTTACATGGTCAATTAGTCTAGACAAAAGAGGTTAGAATATGCAATAGGAAAAAAGACAGTCTCTTCAACAAATGGTGCTGGGAAAACTGGACAGCTGCACACCAAAGAATGAAACTGGACTACTTTCTTACATAACACACAAAAATGAACTCAAAATGGATTAAAGACATAGACATGAGACCCGAAAACAAAAAAACTCCTAAAATAAAAGGTAACAAAATTGTGAAAGCAGCCAGAGGTGGGGGGTGGTTGGCGGGAGAAGACAATGCACGTATAGGAACAGTGAGGAGAAAGATGACTGACATCTCATCAGAACCAATGACATCCAGAAGACAATGGAAGCACACCTTTAAAAAAATGAAAGACAGAGTCTGTCAGCTTATGATTCCATATCCAGTGAAAATATTTTTTTAAAAATGAAGGCAAAGGGCTCCTGGGTAGCTCAGTTGGTTAAGTACCTCCCTTCAGCTCAGGTCACGATCTCCAGGACCTGGGATCGGGCCCCATGTTGGGCTCCCAGCTCATCAGGGAGCCTGGTTCTCCCTCTCCCTTTGTCCCCCACCGCCCGCTTGTCTCTCTCTCAAATGAATAAATAAAATATTAAAAAATAGAAATAAAGATAAAAATGAAGGCAAAACAAGATGCTATCAGGCAAAGGCTTAAAGATTTTGTCTCTAGTACATCAGACCTATACAAAATGTGAAAAGCCCTTTAGGGTAAAAAAGAAAGGATACCAGGGAGAAACTCAAGACATAGAAATATAGATGGTAATCTCTTGAACATCAGCCTTAGCAACGTATTTACAGATATGTCTCCTCAGGCAAGGGAAACAAAACCAAAATTAACTATTGAGAATACACCAAAATAAAACATTTTTGCACAGAAAAGGAAACTATCAACAAATCAAAAAGACAATCTACTAAACAGAAGAAGATATTTGCAAATGATATATCTAAAAGGGGTTAATACCTAAAATGCATTTTGGGGTTCATATAACTCAACAACAAAAACAAACAAACAAAACCCATAAATAATCCAATCTTAAAATGGGCAGAAGATCTAAAGTGACATTTCTCCAGAGAAGACATACAGAAGGCCAACAGACACAGGATAAGATGCTCAACATCACTCACCATCAGGGAAATGCAAACTAAAACTGCAATGAGCTGTCACCTCACACTTGTCATAATGGCTAAAATAAAAAAAGACAAAAAACAGCAAGTGTTGGTAAGGATGTGGAGGAAAAGGAACCTACATGTACTATTGATGGGAATGCAAACTGAGGCAGCCACTGTGGAAAACAGTATGTAAATTTCTCAAAAAATTAAAAATAGAAATGTCATACAACCTAGTAATTCCACCACTGTGTATTTACTGAAGAAAATGAAGAGACTGATCTGAAAAATATATGCATCTGTATGTTTATTGCAACCTCATTTACAATAGCCAAGAAAAAGAAGCAACCCAGTGTCCATTGGTAGGTGAATTGGTAAAGAAAATGTGACATATGTACAATGGATTATTACCCAGCCATAAAAAAGAATGAGATGTTGCCATTTGCAATAACATGGATGGACCTAGAGGGTATTATGCTAAGTGAAATAAATCAGACAGAAAAAGACAAATACCATAGGATTTCACTAATACGTGAAATCTAAAAACCAAAACAAATGAACAAATACACAAACTTGTAAATGCAGAGAAGAAACTGGTGTTTGCAAGAGAGGAGGGCAGGGAAAGTCAAATAGATGAAGGGGATTGAGAGATAATATTTCTAATTATAAAATAAAGAGATGAAAAGTCACAGAGATTAAAAGTACACCAAAGAGAACATAGACAATAATGCTGTAATACCCTTGTAAGGTGACCAATGGTGACTACATCGATCATGGTAAGGATTGAGTAACATATAAATTGTCAAGTCAGTATGCTTTACACCTGAAACTAATACAATACTGTTTGTCGATTATACTTCAATAATAATTTAAAAATCCATTAGCTTTTTTTGCACACTGAATAGATATTTTACTCATACATGATTTTGTTACATCACTCATTGGTTATTTGGAAAATACTGATTTACTGAGATTTGCAAGGCTTTCAAATGTTAACACATTTCATTACATAATATCAAAAATATCATTAATATCCCAATGATCTAGTAAGAAACATATCTAAATATTGGGAAAGTGCTAAACTCTCACACTTATACAAACTTCCACAATTCTCTTATTTAATTTCTGTAATTCTAAATTTCACTTGAAAGCTCAAATTTTATCATTAGCAACAGATAGCATCAGAAATGACAGGCTCATCTTATTCATTTTTGAGAAAATTTCTGCCAAATACCCATATCTGCATATTCATATTTTATCTGTCAGTAGTTCTTTCAAGGAAGAAATAATATTCCCATGGGGGAAAAAATCAGTCACAAACAGAAATAACTGCTCAAAAATGCTTTCTGCTACTTCCCATTTTGTCACATAGAGTATTAAAAAGTCATGTGTTCAAGGGTCAAGATTTGAATAGAATTAATAAATTTACTTTATCGAGGGAAATCTTAGGTTTTTAGGGGGAAAAGATTTGAATAGAATTAATTTAGAAAAAAAGAATATTTGAATAGAATTCATTTAGAAAAAAAGACTTTAATAGAATTAATAAGTTTACTTCATTGAGGAAAATCTTGGGTTTTTAGAAAAAAAAAAACCTTTCAGTGTGTGGCAGTGAAGAATGACTACTAGTATAGTTTAGTGCCATTACCTTAATTCATGCTAAAAGGACCAATAGTTTTATTTATTGCTTTGTACCATCTGTGTGAAGGTTAACACATTTATAAAGGCAAACAGCATCTGAAATATGCTATAAAAATAATAAAATATAAAAATCACTTAATCTTTGGAGCCTCTAAAGAATCTTGGGGCCCCCTTGGAGGTCCATGGACCATGCTTTGAAAACTGCCGTTTGTCAAGTGATCAGGTAATGTGCCATCTTCTTAGTTATGGTTCACCCAAATGTCAGTATTTGGAGATCTTTTTCTCTGAGACAGGTGTTTCCTACAATCCCCTGCCTCTAAGGAATAGGAATGGGTTGAGAATTCGCCAGCAACAGGAGTTCTGTGAAAATAAAGGATTTCATGTTCAATGTTCAAATTCTCACCCAACACTCCAGCATATTACTCCTACCTCATACCTGGAAGCCAGACTTCTCTGTTTCAATTTCTCCATAGAAGACACCCCTGGAAATCTCACCTGTCTGCGTGGCTGGAATAAAGAAACCCTGGACTGGACTACACTGTGTTCGGATTTAAACAATCCTTCCTCATTGCTCGCCCATCTCTCGTGGTGCTTGGTGCTTCCAATTCATCATCTTTCCTAGCCACGGTTCATGAACAACTCATACAATGAAAGGCCAGGGTACACGTGAATCTCCTGAGATCAGGTCAAAGCTGCCATTCCATCTCGGACGCCCTGCTGGCCACCTTAACAGCCACTGGATGATCACCCTGTGCACATGGTCTCTACCCACACATAACCTTCCTCTGCTCTTCTTGACTTCAGGTCTGGGGTGGATGCGAGAATGTGCCACCTAGATCCCTCTTCAGAAATGAAGAATCATTATCCCAGCTGCTGGAGGCACAATTGGCAGGCAACCCTCAGTCCCAGCCAAGGAGATGGCCTTGGCTGCAGAGAGTTGGTTCACACTAGGTGTATCACCAGTGTCCAATAACTTATCAGCATATGAGTCTAGAACCAGACTCTCCTATCCCAAGTCAGGACAACACTGAAAGGCCATCTGAGTTCCACAGACCCTAATGTATGTGGCTGGCTGTAGTTACTGTTAAGCTTCCTACTGAATGTCTCTGCCCAGTCCTGCCTGCTTCCTTCCCCTCTTCTAAAATGTTGATCTTGAGAGCATAGTATAAGTGTTCCGCAAACTAGTCTCCACCTCAGAGTTGGCTTTCTTGGGAATTCACCTAATCTGTGACAAGGTCAAAATGCACTCTTGGTTTTATTTGTAAGATCACTTCCATATTGGGGTGCCTGGGTGGATCAGTAGGTTAAAGCCTCTGCCTTTGGCTCAGGTCATGATCCCAGGGGCCTGGGTTCGAGCCCTGAATCGGGTTCTCTGCTCAGTCGGGAGCCTGCTTCCTCCTCTCTCTCTCTCTGCCTGCCTCTCTGCCTACTTGTGATCTCTGTCTGTCAAATAAATAAATAAAATCTTTAAAAAAAAATCACTTCCGTATCATTGCTTCTTCCTTGGGCACCATTCTGCAAATGTGCACATGGATGCAAAACAGCAGAGTTTCAGTCTCAAGAGGTTATGGTACATTCCAGAATTACAGGATAGAAAGAACAAGTGGCTTCTTCATGCCTCACTTTACCTCTTCTGTAAAATGGATTACCTGCCCAGCCCAAAATATTTGTGTGTAAAGCACACAAATCTCTGCCTCTAACTGTTATATGACCTCATATAAATCATCTCATCCCTCTGGGACTGATTCTTCATCTGTAATGATGCCTACCACTTATTGAACAAAATGCTAAGAGTGTTACATGCATAATTTTCCATCATCTACATGACCGCATTTGAGGAGCATATTGTCATCATGATGCTGGATGTTAGGAAGGCAAAGTAGCTCACCTGAGATCACAAAGTTCTTAGTCGCTGGCTCTGAATTTAAACTGAATTCCATCCAGGCTCTTCCAAAGCCTGAGGTTTGAGCTGTATCTTCTGCATCCAAAACAGAGGAGCAGTGTTCATAATGGCCTTGCTAGGGCTATGGTGCTGCCTGTAAAAGGAGGGAACTGAGGGAACGACTTTGTGACTAGTAAAATGTTGGACAAGTGAAACTAACATCTCAACAGTGTGGAGAAGGGAAAGGACTTATTTACGATGTTGATGAGAGAAAGGCCTGGCGTATTTCAGCAGATCCATGTAAAAGGAAACTGGCATTTTCAAGACAAAAATGTTCAGTTAATCAAGACAGCTATTTGGAGCCGACATAGAGCCACCCTCGAGCATGTTTCCAGAACTGACTGGTACAACGCTAGTTTGAATTTAAACATTTTTTCTCCAAAAGACCATCTTTCACAGTGCTAAGAATGGAGGTTCTTGGGGCACCTGGGTGGCTCAGTGTAGGTTAAGCCTCTGCCTTTGGCTGGGGTCATGGTCTCAGGGTCCTGGGATGGAGCCCCACATCAGGCTCTCTGATTGGCAGGGAGCCTGCTTCCCCCCCCCCCCCGCCTACTTCTGATCTCTCTCTCTATGTCAAATAAATAAATAAAAATGATTAAAAAAAAATAAGAACTGAGGTTCTTAAGAATATGGGGATTCCAAACGGGAAAGTTAGGAGCTCAGTCGATTTTCTTCTCCAAAAATAAAACAATAAAGCTGGATAAAAACTGTCCAAAAAATGATTTCAGGACTCTGAAAGTTGACAAAAAGACAACAAACTTATAATTTAACCATGAAGGGGCACCCGGGTGGCTCAGTTGGTTAAGCAACTGCCTTCGGCTTAGGTCATGATCCCAGTGTCCTGGGATGGAGCCCTCTCACTCTACTGTTCTGCCTACTTGTGCTCACTCTCACTCTCTCTGTCAAATAAATAAGTAAAATCATTTAAAAAATAATTTAGTCATGAAAAACTACTGAATGAAAAATATATGGCATTATTACTGGAACTGCTCCTACTCCCTCACCCAGCTGGGTCAGTTTCAGTTTTATAATGGGCCAAACCCTGAAAACCAAAAGGTTCACTGGGAGGGGAGACTTACTTTCTTTGGAGCAGAATGCAAGAACAAACACCCCTACAACCAACAACGTTATCAGGAAGAGTAGCATCGAGCATCTAGGAGGCAAAAAAAGGTGGGGCAGGAGAGGAATACCAGTGAACCAACTACTCGAGAGTTTCAGTCCTGGCCAAGGAAAGCAAAGGGCCAGAAGACTAGCCAGAAATTTAACAAGGATACAAAAGGAGAACTTTAATAAGCTCTCCACATGTCCCAGGCTTACTGGAAGCCTGCAACATGTGCCGGCACCTAAGATGCATAATGACTCACACCAGAGGGGATTCAAGCCATCTGTACATTCTTGGATGACCGTAAGAGTGTCCATCCATGTGGAGACGTGAGATGGCCCAAGAGAAATAAAAGTTAAAGGAGACTTGCAAATGGCCTGAACTTTGAATACATTCCCCCAAACTATGCACAGATATATCCCCAATGAGTGGGAACCTTAATGGTTCAAGGTGTTTGAACAGAACCTCTGACTAATCTTTGGCTGACAACTAAGATATGCTGAAGCAGAAGCAACTTCTGGAAATCCAGGCTTACCAAAAAAAAAAAAAAAAAAAAAAAAAAAAAAAAAAAAAGTGGGGGTGGGAGCTAGACACCAGTAGCCATACATTGTCGGGAAAGAACAAAAATTCAGAGTTCCTGCAGTTGTCTAAAAGGTAAACTTTCATGCAAAAAAATTATGAGACATGTAAAGAAATAGTATGACTCATACTTAGGAAATAAAGCAGTCAATCGAACTATTTCTGACTAATCTCAGACAACGGAATTGGCAAAGATATACAAGAAAACTATTTTATTTTTTAAGAAAACTATTTTAAATATATATATTTCAAAGAAATAAAGGAAACGACAACTAAATTATTAAAGGAATAAATAATGACAGTATTCAAGTAGAGAATATCATTAAGAAAAAAATTATTTTTAAAAAACACAGTGGAAATTCTGAGATGAAAAATTACAATAATTGAAATGAAAATTTTACCAGCAAGTCTGAAGAAGGCTGTGTTGTATTTGATAATTATACTTTATGAAATAGGGAAAGGGACTGATCTGATAGTTGAGTTCAATAAGTAGTTGTCATGACTTGTTTGTTCTTTTATAGGCAGTGATTCCTCTGACCAGGTTTCTGTTAAAGCTCCATTAATTGAAGCTCAATCCTACTTTTTGCTATGTATATTTGATTTATTTTCCAGGTGGATTTGAAATCTGTGATTCTGTTGTTGTTGCTTTTTTAAAGATTTTATTTATTTATTTGACAGAGAGAGATCACAAGTAGGCAGAGAGGCAGGCAGAGAGAGAGGGGGGAAGCAGGCTCCCCGCTGAGTGGGGAGCCCAACACGGGGCTCGATCCCAGGACCCTGAGATCATGACCTGAGCCGAAGGCAGAGACTTAACCCACTGAGCCACCCAGGCGCCGCATGTGATTTTGTTTAACAAAGCAAAGTTAAAGACTGAGGTCAGAATTATTCTAAAGGAATGAGGACAGGTGATAATATTACATGGTGATGTAAAAAACGTTCATACGAACCGGCCTCCTCATATTTGTGCCATCACTTTAGATGTTTGAATATTAAAAGGCAAGCTGAGCTGTATTGCTCAGGAGTAGGGCAGCAATTGCCGGTTACAGTCCATCAGAGGTAGTATCAGGTCATCCCTTGGAAATTCTGCTTCTTGGCTCAATTTGAGAAACAAGGTGAGGGAATGGTTGGTTACATGTGGTTTGGCGGCTGGAGCAGGTACAGGTTTGGAGGTCGAGAGTTGTGAATTTAAATCATGGCACTAGCCCAAGGATGCCGTGGACCATAGCTCTCAAGGACTGACTTGTCCTTATTTCTCTGATGAGAAATGTGACGCTTGCACTCTTCTCAGGTTGTTTCACAAAGACCTAAGTACCAGTGCCATTTATTGAGGGCATGTTGTGAAAGGTTTAAGAAGTGGGGCAAGTAATGCATTTTCTCTTCACATAGAGAGTTAGGTAAGATAGTCACACAGTTTTTCATCCCCACTGTAAAATGTGTATCCCAGTATGGGCTCTTGGTTGACACCTACGTGTAACAACTTTCTGTGATCTAGCACACTCAACAGATAGAAAACTGATTACCAGTGGACACACGGTATTTGATATTTGGCAGTTTCATAATCGTTTTGTTTTGCTTTACAGTAAACCCTGTAGTGAAAACTAAAACAATGCTAAAACTTTAAAAGTAAATGTTGTGTATACTGCAGTCTTTGCCATGTAGTTTTCAAGCTAACTCTTCCAAGAAATTTGTTCAGGATAGGAAAACATAAACTTTAGGTTACTTGTAAAATAGATTTTTTAAACGTGTTTATTTATATTTAATGAAGATACTTAATTTTGTTTGTAATAGTTGGGGGGAAAAGGTATCTGTAATTAAGAAAACATTCTTTTCAATAGATATGAACTCTGAAAAATACATAATTTTTAAAAATAAAAAAAAGAAAAGATTTGTGATGGTGAAAGAAAGAATAAATAAACTTGAAGACAGCTCAAAGGAAACCTTCCAATAAAACAGGCAGAAAGAAAATGATTTTTTTTTTTAATGAACAGTGCCAGGGCACCTGGGTGGCAGCCTTTGGCTCAGGTCATCATGCCAGGGTCCTGGGTTCCAGGTATGAGCTGGGCTCCCTGCTCAGTGGGGAGCCTCCATCTCTCTCTCCACCTGCCCCTCCCCGTGCTGTGTTCTCTCTCTCTCTCTCTCTAAAATAAATAAAATCTTTTTTAAAAGTGAAGAGTGCCACAGAGAAGTGTGAAACAACACCAAGTGCACCAAAATGTATGCAATGGAGCTCTAGGAGAAGAAACAGATATTTGGCAGTTTCATTATCAAGTATATATTTGAAGAAACCATGGCCAAAACCTTGCCAAATTTAATGAAAATTGTTATTTTACATACCTAAGAAGCATAATGGCTCACACCTATAACACCATATTAAACTGTTGAAATCCAAAGGCACAGGGAAAATCTTGAAACCAGCAAGGGAAAAGGACTTATGACATAGAGAGCAATATAATTACTAGCTGACTTCTCATCAGAAACAACAGAAATCAGAGACAGTGGGAGGACGTGTGTCAGCTGAGGGTTCTACATCCCTGAAATCTACCCATCACAGAAGAAAGGAAAAGTAAAGATAACATAGAGTTCTTCTGAAGGAATTTTTAGATTGCAAATTAGACTTCCTTAATAGTTACAAAACTGTTTATATTACTCCACACTGGGTGGGTCTGGGCAGTTTGTTTTTCAAGGAAGCAGTTCATTTCATCTACGTTGTGAGATTTATAGATGGATATTCTTTTGGTGGCTTCAGAGTATGTAGAGATATCCTTTGTTTCACTCTTTTTCAAAAGATTTTTTTTTTATTTGAGAGGGAGAGAGTGAGAGAGAGAGAGCATGAGATGAAGGAGCCTCAGAGGGAGAAGCAGACGCCCCGCTGAGCAGGGAGCCCGATGCGGGACTCAGTCCTGGGACTCTGGGATCATGACCTGAGCTGAAGGCAGATGCTTAACTGACTGAGCCACCCAGGTGCCTCCAGAATACATATTATTTTAAAATGTACATGGGATATTCTCCAGGACAGATCACATATTAGGACACAAAACAGGACTCACACACACATACACACACAAAAGATATCTGGGAATACACCTATCCAAATAAATGAAAGACCTGAGCTTTGAAAACTATAAAATGCTGATGAAAGAAATTGAAAAAGACGTGAAGAAATGGAAAGCCATTCCAGAGGCGCCTGGGTGACCCAGTCAGTTAAGCATCCAACTCTGGATTTTGGCTCAGGTAATGATCGCAGGGTTGTGAGATGGAGCCCCTTGTCAGGCTCAGGCAGGGAGTCTTCCTGAGATTCTCTCTCATCCTCTCCCTCTGCCCCTCCATCCCCCACTCACATGATCTTTCTATATCTACAGTAAATAAACAAATCCTTAAAAAAAATTCCATGCTCATGGATTGAAAGAAAAAAAATTGTTAAAATATCTATACTACCCAAAGCAATCTACAGATTTAATGAAATCCCTACCAAAAACCAAAAGCATTTTTCACAGAATTAAAACAAATAATCCTGTATTTTGTATGGAATCATAAAAGACCCCAAATAGCCAAAGCAACCTTGAAAAAGAAAAGCAAACTTGGAGGTATCACAATTCTGCATTTCAAGTTATATTACAAAGCGGTAATGATCAATACAGTATGGTACTGAGATGCCTGAGTACCTCAGTCTGTTAAGCATCTGACTCTTCTTTTCTTTTCTTTTTAAGATTTTATTTATTTAACACATAGAGAGATCACAAGTAGGCAAAGAGGCAGGCAGAGAGAAAGAGCAGGAAGCATGCTCGCTGCTGAGCAGAGAGCCCTATGCAGGGCTCGAACCTAGAACCCCGAGACCATGACCTTAGCTGAAGGCAGAGGCTTAACCCTCTGAGCCACCGAGGTGCCCCAAGCATCTGACTCCTGATTTCAGCACAGGTCATGATCTCAGGTCATGGGCTCAAGCCCCATGTCAGGCTCTGCATTCCGTGTGGAATCTGCTTAGGGAGTCTTTCTCTCCCTCTGTCCTTCCCCCACTCACACTCTCTCTATCCCACTCTAGAATGAATGAATGACTAAATAAATAAATAAATCTTTTTTTTAAAGACAGTAATGGCACAAAAAATAGACACATAGATCAACAGAACAGAAGAGAAAACCCAGAAACGGACCCACAACTATATGATCAACTAATCTTTGACAAAGCAGGAAAGACCATCCAATATATCCAATGGAAAAAAGATAGTCTCTTCAACAAATGGTGTTGGCAAAACTGGACAGCAACAGGCAAAAGAACTAAACTGGACCACTTTCTTATACCATACACAAAAAGAACCTCAAAATGGATTAAAGACCAAAATGTGAGGCCTGAAACCATAAAAATCCTAGAATAGAGCACAGGCAGTAACTTCTTTGACACCAGCTGTAGCAACTTCTTTATACAGGTCTCCTAAGGCAAGGGAAATAAAAGCAAAAATAAACTACTGGGATTTCATCAAAATAAAAATCTTCTGCACAGGGGCACCTGGGTGGCTCAGTGGGTTAAGCCGCTGCCTTCGGCTCAGGTCATGATCTCAGGGTCCTGGGATCGAGTCCCATGTCGGGCTCTCTGCTCAGCGGGGAGCCTGCTTCCCTCTCTCTCCTTCTCTCTCTGCCTGCCTCTCTGCCTACTTGTGATCTCTCTCTCTGTCAAATAAATAAATAAAAATCTTTAAAAAAAAAATCTTCTGCACAGTAAAGGAAACCATCAACAAAACTAAAAGGCAACCTACTGAATGGGAATATATATAGGCAAGTGACATATGTAATAAAGGTTTAGTATCCAAAATATGTAAGGAGCTTATAAAAATCAATACCTAAAAAACAAATAATCTAATTAAAAATGGGCAGAAGACATGAACAGACATTTCTCCATAGAAGATATCCAGATGGGATGCTTGGGTGGCTCAGTCAGTTAAGTGTCTCATACTTGATTTTGGCTCAGGTCATGATTGCACGGTCATGAGATTGAACCCTGCATCAGACTCTGTGCTGAGTGTGGAGCCTGCTTAGCATTCTCTCTCTCCCTCTGTACCTCCCTACTCTCTCTCTCTCTCAATAAAATAAAATCTTAAAAAAAAAAGAAAGAAGATATCCAGATGCCAACAGACACATGAAAAGATACTCAATATCACTCATCATCAGGGAAATACAAATCAAAACAACAATGAAATGTAGAATGTCAGAATGGCTAAAGTCAACAATACAAGAAGCAATACGTGTTGGCAAAGATGAGGAGAAAAAGGAAACCTCTTGCAGTGTTGGTGGGAATGCAAACTGGTGCAACCACTCTGGAAAACAGTATGGAGGGGTTCCTCAAAAATTAAAATAGAACTACCCCCAAAATCCTGTAACTGCACTATTAGGTATTTATCCAAAGGATACAAAAATATGAACTCAAAGGGATACATGCACATTAATGTTCATAGCAACATTATCTATAGTAGCCAAATTATGGAAACAGTCCAAGTGTCCACTGACTGACGAATGGATAAAGAAGATGTGGTATATATACACAATGGAAAAGAATGAAATCTTGCCATGTGCAATGTCATGGATGGCGCTAGAGAATATTATGCTAAGTGAAATAAGTCAGAGAAAGACAAATACCATATGATTTCACTCATACGTGGAATTTAAGAAACAAAGCAAACGAGCAAAGTAGGGGGACAAGACACAAACAAGGAGACAGGCTCTTAACTCTGAAGAACACACTGATGGTTACCGGAGGGGAGGTCGGTGGGGGATTAGGTTAAATAGGTGATGGGGATTAAGGAGGGCAGGTGTTGTGATAAGCACAGGGTGTTCTATGGAAGTACTGAACCACTATACTGTACATTTGGAATATTACACTGTATGTTAACTGGAACTAAATAAAAATCTAAAAATGTTTTGAATGCCCTATTTCACAGAAATGGAAAAGCCAATTCTCAAATTCTTATGAAATTTGAGCCTTGAGGTTGGGCGGGGGGAGGTAGAAAGATTGGTCAAACTTAGAGGACTTACATTCCCTATTTCAAAACCTACTGTAAAGTTAGAGTAGTCAAAATACCATGGTACTGGCACAAAAATAGATATTTAGACCAGTGAAATACAACTGAAAATCTAGAAATAAAACAACACATCTATGGCCAATTGATTTGTGATAAGGGACCAAAACCATTCAATGGAAGGAAAAATAGTTTCTTTAACACATGATGAGACAACTGGATAGCCACATAATTAAAGCATGAAGTCAGACCCCTATCTCATACCATATACAAAAATTACCTAAAAATGGATCAATTACCTGATATAAGATCTAAAATTATACAACTCTTAAAATGTATTGGTAAATCTTCTTCACTTTGGATTTGGCAATGGATTCTTGCATGAGCTAAATTTTAAATTTTATCAAAACCTAAAACTTTTGTGTATCAAATAACATTTTCTGGAAAGTAAAAAGACAATCTACAGAATGGGAGAAAATACTTGCAATGTGTATCTCTAATAAGGAACTAATATCCAGAATATTTAAAGAACTCTTACAACAAAAGACAAACAAAATTTTTAAATGCCAAAGGACTTATAGAGATATTTCTCTAAAGGTCTATTAATAGGCAACAAATGTATGAAAAGATCCTCAACATCACAAGTCATTAAGGGAAATGCAAATCAAATCTACAATGAGGTACCACTTCACATTCTCTAAAACGTCTGTACTTAAAAAAAAAAAAAAAAAGGCATTAGATGCTTTGTGAGGAGAGGGAAGATAGAGGAAGAATAAGGGACCCTGTTTCATCTGGTCCCTTGAATTCAGCTAGGTATCTATCAAATCATCCTGAACACCTGTGAATTCGACCTGAGATCTAAGAAAATAGTTACTGTAATTCTACAAATAGAAAAATGACCACTTTTTGCAAGGTAGGAGGTGCAGAAACGTGACTCTGAGAAGACACAGAGGAAGATAAACCATGGGGCGGGGAGGGGGGAGCCTCTGTCAGCTGGCTACCGAATAATGATACAGCGGCAGACTGCAAAATCGGAACTTTTACAAGTCTGCTCAAGGGAGGGATGTCCTGCCTGAAAGGTGCTCAGGTGGTAAAGCAGGGCAGAACCTTAGATGGGACAGTGTGGTCTCAGGATCCCTGGGGTCACAGAAAGAACTAGGGTGCCTGAGTGCAGCAGAGCCCCCCAGCACTGGAGCAGGGAAGCAAGTTATAATCAGCAAGCCTGGGAGCGGTCTCCCAAACTCAGGATTGGGCAACCACTCTCCAAGCAGGCGCCCAACAAGAAGCAAAACTGTAGCAACCCTCCTCCTTCCCCAGGGAAGATGGGCAGGGTTGCACACTGCAAGGTTTTGCAGAGTTTGGCACATACGAATGTGATTGATTGCTTTTCCCTGAGGGTGAACTGAGGAGTCAGGGCTATGATCCTTCAGCTCCCAAGCTGGAAATCGGGGCAAGGCCATTTTAATTCTTTTTTCCCATCCTCTAAAGCCACATGGAAAGCCTTCAAAGAAAAGAAGCCACATAGAGCAACCCCAAACAGCTTACATTCAGCTCAGCCCCCTGGCAAGTGGCAGTGCAACTCCGCCCAGGTACAGATACCTGAGAATCAGTACAACAGACCCTTCCCCAAGAAGACCAGCAGGAACATCAGGCTAATACCAAGTGTATGGATCACACAGAACTGAAAAACTCCTGCACTAGAGGAAAACAGAATATAGAATTTGAGGGTTTCTTTCTCATTGGTCGTGAGTCTTTCAGTTCAAAAATTTTTTTTCCTTCTCAACTAGTTTCTTATTTTATCTACTCTTTAAGTCTTATTTAATTTTTATTTTTACATTTAGATTCTATAGATATATTCTTCATTTTTGGTTTCCTTTCACTGTGTTCAATTTTATTTTTGTATATATACAAGTTTTTCTTTCTTTACAATTTTGGGATTTAGTGTCTTCTAACAGACAGACCAAAATACACCCAGGACCAAGTGTATCATACTGTTTTGTTCACTGGTGAGATTATATTCTCTTTTTTTTTCCTCTTTTCTTTTTTGGTTTTGGGTCTTTTTGGATTTGTCTAGTCTGTATTTTGCTGGGGTCATGGTTGATATTTTTAATTTTGTTCTCTTGTTTATCTATTCTTCTCTGGACAAAATGACTAGAGGGAGGAGAGGAAGGAAGGAAGGAAGGATGGACTGGAGGTAATACTCATTACCACAGATTTAATCAATATGGATATAAGCAAAATGTCAGGCCTAGATTTCAGAAAAATGATTATAAAGACACTAGCAGGGCTTGTAAGCACAAAAGACACTAGAAAATCCCTTAGTGCAGAAATAAAAGAACTAGGGGCGCCTGAGTGGCTCAGTGGGTTGAGTCTCTGCCTTTGGCTCAGGTCACGATCTCAGGGTCCTGGGATCCAGCCCCGCATCAGGCTCTCTGCTCGGCAGGGAGCCTGCTTCCCCTTTCTCTCTGCCTGCCTCTCTGCCTACTTGTGATCTCTCTCTCTGTCAAATAAATAAATAAATAAAATCTTAAAAAAAAAAAAAGAAATAAAAGAACTAAAATCTAATCAGGCTGAAATTAAAAATGCTTTAACTGGGATGAAGTCTAAAATTGATTCTCTAAAGGCTAGGATAAATGAGGCAGAAGAGAGAGTGAGTGATATAGAAGACAAAATGATGGAAAGCAAGGAAGCTGAGAACAAGAGAGGAAAACATCTAATGGATCGTGAGGGGAGACTTCAAGGAATCAGTGATACCATAAAACCAAACAATATTAGAATTAATGGGGTCACAGCAGAAGGAAAGAGAGAGAGAGGGACAGAAGGTCCCTCAGATAAAGGGCTAGTATCTAAGATCTATAAAGAACCTATCAAACTCAACACCCAAAAAACAACCCAGTCAAGAAATGGGCAAAAGACATAACGAGACATTTCTGCAAAGAATACATCCAAATGGGCAACAGACACATGAAAAAATGTTCCACATCCGTTGGCATGAGGGAAATACAAACAAAACCACAGTGAGATCCCACCTCACACCAGTCAGAATGGCTGAAATTAACAAGTCAGGAAACAGCAAATGTTGGCGAGGATGTGGAGAAAAGGGACCCTCTTACACTGTTGGTGGGGATGCAAGCTGGTGCAGCCACTCTGGGAAACAGTATGGAGGTTCCTCAGGAAGTTAAAAACAATTATGAATGTACTAAATGCCACAGAATTAACTTTAAAATTGCTAATTACACATTATGTGAATTTCATCTCAGTTAAAAAGAAAAGTCAACAGAAGACATTGATATTGCAAAAGAACAAAAGTATCTTTATTTGAAGATGATTCCCTATGTAGAAAATTACAAAGAATCTAAAAAGACACACACACACACACACACACACACACACACACACACACAAAACACCCAGGCCCAAATCTCCTAAAACTAGTATGAATTCAGTAATGTCACAGGATATAAGATCAACACATGAAAAGCAATTGCATTTCTACCACCTAGCAATAAACTGTAATTGAATGTTAAAACACAATACAATTTAAAATGTATACTTAATTATAAATGTAACAAAATTCATGAAGCACCTATATCCTTTTAATTACAAAATGCTCATGAAATAAATTAAGATTTTTTTAATGTTCTGGTTGCCCAACATAGTGAAGATATCAGTTCTCTCCAGAATGATCTACACAATTCCTATTAAAATCCCAGCTACATATTTTGAAGACATAGATAAACTTCTTATTGACTATGTAGAAAGGCAAAGGGATGACAATAGCTAAAATAATTTTGAAACAAAAAAAGAACAGTTAGAAACCACTCTCTATAATTAAAAAATTATAAGCAAACAATGAATCATGGAACACTACATCGAAAACTAATGGTACTGTGTGCTGACAACCATAATACAATAAAACAAAAATTTTCTATACAGCTAACATAATTAACACAGGACAGCACTAGCAGAGAGATACACACATAGTTCAATGAGACAGAATAATAAATCCATAAATAGACCCATACATACAAACCTGACATTTCGCAAAGGGGAAAAAGCAATTCAATGGAGAAAAGATGGTCTTTTCATCAAATGGTGCTGGACTAACTGGATATTCATAGGTACAAAAAAAAATCAACCCAAACCTCAAACTTTCCACAAAAATTAACTCAAAGTGTATCATGGATTGAAATGTAAAATATAGAACTATGAAACATTACCAAAAATATAGGATAAAATCTTTGGGATCTAGGACTAACTAGGCAAAGAATTCTTAGATACATTGCTAAAAATAAATAGAATAAAAATGATAAATTGGAATTTATCAAAATAAAAAAATCTACATTAAAGGAAGACCCTGTTAAAGGAAGAGAAGACAAGCTACAGGCTGGGAGAATATATTTGCTAACGATTTACTCAATAAAAGATTCCTATCTACAATATATTTAAAATCCTGGAAGCTCAACATTAGAAAAACAAGCCAACCAGAAAATGGGCAAAATATATGAATAGACATTTCATCCAACAGGAAATAATTATGGCACATAAGCATATGAAAACATGTTCAACATTATTTTAATCTTTACAGAAATGCAAATTAAAATCACAAGAAAAGATAACTATACACCAGTTAGAATCACTAAAATAAAGAAGTTTTAGCAAGATGGCAGAACAGGAAGCTCCAGGCCCTCATTCTTCCAAGGCAACATTAAAAATACAATTAGAGACTGAGTAATATAATTTTATAGGAGTTCTGGAAACCAAACTCTATAGCAACCAAGCAATTGCCCAATGAAGAAAAGGCCACATTGAAATGGTAGGAAATGTGGCATTTTAAATTCATCTTCACCCCACCTTTTCCCAGGTGCACAGTATGGTTGACAGGAGGTAACCCAATTCCCCATTCCCTCCCTCAGGTTGGAAGGACTCATCTGTGGGCTACCTGAAGGACTGGTTTCTGTCTTGCCCAACCCAAAGCTCAGAGAGGGAACAGCCTAGCTCAGAACTCAGATTGGCACAAGTCGCTGAGGGCAGTGGAGGATACAACAGCACATGAAAAACGCAGACCCATGGACACCTGGAGCAAGAATTACAGGCAAAGGAACACAAGAGAACATCTAGGGCCCTAGGAAGCTTTGGTGAGATTCTTTGGGAAGTTAATATTTATTCTGGAAAAGCTAGAAGGAAAAATTGCATACATATGGCTGAAGCAAGATGCATTTCCAAAAAGAACTTGAGAAGGTGCTAGTTTCATGCAAGACCAATCTCAAGGCTAAGGACATGCCCTGCTAATTGCTGAAGGTCCTTCATGTTTGTCTGCCAAAGACGAGGAAAGGTAGCTGTTTTCCCCTACGCCCAATTTTCAACAAAAGATCACAAAACATACACAGAAACTAAGGGCACATTCAAAACTGCAAAATAAATCTCAAAAAACTGTCCTTGAAGAAACACAGGTTCTGGACTTACTAGACAATGTCTTTAAAACAAGTGTCTGAAATATGCTCAGGAATAAAGGGAAACTTGGATAAAGGCTAAAGGAAATCAGGAAAATAACATAGGAACAAAATACTACTAAACAAAGGGATGGATAGTAGAAGGGAGCCAAAAAGTAATTCTGGAGATGAAAAATACAATGAAGTGAAAAATTTACTGGACAGGTTCATCTGCAGACGTGAGCAGACAGAAGAATCAGTAAAGTTGAAGGCAGTCATTTGAAATTACTGACGCTGAGGAGCAAAAAAAAAAAAAAAAAAAAAGGAAGAAGCAGCAGCAGCAGGAGGAGAAAAGTGACTAGAATATAAGGGACTTAGCAGACACCATCAAGAAGATCAATATATCACTATAGGAATCCCAGAAGAAGAGAGAGAGAAAGGGGCAGAGAGATTATTTGAAGAAAATTTCTGAAATTTGAGGAAAAAACCAAAGCTCTACAAATTCAAGGAGTTCAGCAAGCTCGAGTAGGATAAACCCAGAGACACACACCAAGACACATTATAGCTGTATTGTGAAGAGCCAAACACAAAAAGAGAATCTCAAAAGCTGCAACAGCGGAGCTATTCAGCACATACAAGGAATCACAAGTAGGGTTATTAGCAGATTTCTCAGAAGAAACTGCAGGACCCAAGGCAATGTGATTATATATATTTTTAAAAGAAGAAAAGAGGAAGAGAAGGAAAAGGAGAAAAAATGCCAACCGAGAATTTTATATCTGGCAAAACCGTTCTTTAAAACTAAGAAATTCAGAAGTCCCAAGCAAACTGAGAGAAGTCATTACTACTAGATCTGCCCACAAGAAATGTTCAAAGTTCTTCAAGTTGAAATGAAAGGACACTAGACCTGTCCCCATGAAACTCTTAGAGCAAACAGAGGGATACAATCATTGCCAAGAGTCATTTTATTTTTACCACTGTTGACACACAATGTTATGCTAGTTTCAAGTGTACAATGTAGTGATCTGACAACTCCAAACGTCACAATATGCTCACCTCAAGTATAGATGCCCTCTGTCACCATACACTACTACAGTGCCACTGACTATATTCCCTACACTGTACCTTTCATCCCTGTGATCACTCATTCTGCAACTGGAAGCCTGAGCCTCCTACTCCCATTTACCCATTTTGCTCAGCCCTCCCCCTCCTCTGCTCTGGCAACCACCAGTTTGCTCTGTATTTATGGATCTGTTTCTGATCTTTGTTTGTTTATTCATTTGTTTCTCAGGTTCTTCACACAAGTAAAATCATATAGTATTTATCTTACTCAGTCTGACTTATTTACTTAGCATCCACATTGTCACACACAGCAAAATTCATCATTTTTTATGGCCGCATATATCCCATTATGGATATATACCACATCTTTTTATCTATTCATTTGTCCACGGACACATGGGTTACTTCCATGTCTTATCTATTGTTAATAATGCTGCAATAAACACGACGTGCGTATATCTTTTCAAAATAGTGCTTTTGTTTTCCTTGGGTAAATACCCAGTAATGGAATTACTGGGTCATGTGGTAGTTCTAATTTTAATTTTGGAAAAACTCCATACTGTCTCCCACAGCGGATGCACCAACTTACATTCCCATCAGTAGTTCACAAGGGTTCCTTTTCTCTACATCCTCGCCAATTCTTTTTTCTTGTCTTTTTTACTTTAGTCTTTCTGACAGGTGTGAGATCATATCTCATTGCAGTTTTTATAGTTCCCTGATGATGATCAGTAATGTTGAGCATCTTTTCATGTGTTTGTGGCCATCTGTATGTCTTCTTTGGAAAAATGTGTGTTTAGGTCTTCTGCCCATTTGAACTACATTATTTGTTGTTGTTTTTGGTGTTCAGTCATGTAAGTGCTTTATATATTTTTATATCAACCCCTTACAAGGTATATCACTTGCAAATATCTTTGCCCATTCAGTAGGTTCCCCCCCCCTTTTTTTTAAGATTTTATTTATTTATTTGACAGACAGAGATCATAAGCAGGCAGAGAGGCAGCAGAGAGAGAGAGGAGGAAGCAGGTTCCCTGCTGAGCAGAGAGCCCGATGCGGGGCTCGATCCCAGGACCCTGAGATCATGACCTGAGTCGAAGGCAGCGGCTTAACCCACTGAGCCACCCAGGCGCCCCAGTAGGTTCCCTTTTTGTTCTCTGTTTCCTGAGCAAACTGAGCAAACCCTTCTTATTTATTTTGATTTTGATGTAGTCCCACGTTTACTTTTGCTTTTGTTTCTCTTGCCTCAGGAAAACTATCTAGAAAAACGTTGTTAAGGCTGATGTCTAAGAAGTGACTGCCTATAGTTTTCTTTTAGGAGTTTCATGGTTTCAGGTATCACATTTAGGGGTTTTTCTTTCTTTTTTTTTTTTTTTTAATTATGTTATGTTAGTCACCATACAGTACATTATTAGTTTTTGAAGTAGTGCTCCACGATCACTGTTTGCTTTTAACACCCCAGTGCTCCATGCTATATGTGCCCTTCTAAATATCCATCACTGGGCTAATCTCTAAAACCCTCAGTTTGTTTCTCAGAGTCCATTGCACTACTGGGTATTTATTTACCCCAAAGATACAGATGGAGTCAAAAGAAGGGCCACACGCATCCCAACGTTCATAGCAGCAATGTCCACAATTGTCACACTGTGGAAAGAACCAAGATGCCCTTCAACAGATGAAAGGACATTTAGGTCTTTGATCCATTTTGAGTTTATTTTTGTGCGTGGTGTAAGAAAATGGTCCAGTTTCATTCTTTTGCCTGTAGCTGTTCGGTTTTCCCAGAACAATTTGCTGAAGAGACTGCCTTTTCCCAATTGTATATTTTTACCTCCTTTGTCATGGATTAATTGACTGCATAAGTATGGGTTTATTCCTGGGCTCTCTATTCTGTTCCATTGATCTATGTGCCCTTTTGTGCTGGTACCATATTATTTTGACTATTACACCTTTGTAGTATATCTTGAAACCTGGGATTGTGATATCTCTAGCTTTGTTCTTCTTTCTCAAGATTGCTTTGGTTGTTATTCACAGTCTTTGGTAGTTCCATACAAATTTTAGTAATACTTGACATCAGTCTTGGCAGTGCTTTTTTGGATGACATTGAAAGCACAAGTAACAAAAGCAAGAATCAACAAGTGGGACCACAACAAATTAAAAATTTCTGCACAGCAAAAGAAAATCAACAAAAATTAAAAGGAGACCCACAGAATGGGAGAAAATATTTACAAACCATCTATCTGATAAGGGGCCAATATCCAAAATATATAAGGAAATCAATTGCAAAATATTCTGATTAAAAAATGGGCAGAGGAGATGTCTGGGGAAGATGGCAGAGTAGGAGGCCTCTAAGCTCACCTTGCTCCATAGTTAGAAGTAGATAACACCCACATGAGTAAATAACTCAGAAAATGACCTGAAAACTGGCAGAGCAGAATTTCCACCACTAAATGTAGAGAAGAGGCCACAAGAAGAGGTGGGAAGGGCAGATGCACAGGACTGTCCTCAGGAGGAAGAGATGGCATGAGTACAGAGAAAGGAGAGAAACAGACCCTCACACAAAGTACCTGGGCACAGGAGTAAGTTGAATCCCATAACATTTGACTTCAGAGGGGCTGAACTTCCTTCAGAGGGGCTGTATTTCCTGAGTTTTAAAAATCTGTGGTGCTTAACACTAGGGGACTTTAAAAATTACAGGCTCAGCTCTGGAAGAGCTAGAGGGTGGCAGAAAATGGGAGTCCCTGGCCTTAAAAAGACAGCACAACCAACAGCCCTGTGGAGATACAGCAAAAAGCAGCAGTTTGAAAAATGTCTGGGGTCTACAGGGGGGACATTTGTTTACTCATCTTAGAGCATGTGCTATAGGGGCACAGATCATTGGGATACTTCTCCAAGACAGAAGAACTGGCAAACACCATTTTACACCACCCCCTGCCCAGCCTTGACACATAGATACCTCTGACAACTAGTGCAGCACCAACATGCTCTACCTGACCTGCTAACAGTGTGCCCCACCCCTGTGATCGCTGGTGGACACAGCCCCTTCCAGCTGGCCTCACTTCACAGCAGACCAGCACAAACTTTGCTAACACTGCATGCCCTGCCCTATATTCTCCTGTGGATCTGCCCCTTAGAGCCAGGCCTTGGTTCCAGGTATCCTCCCACAGCAGACCAATCGACCTTGCTGGCACTGTGTCCTACCCCCATGTCCTCCTGTGCACCTATCTTCTTAAATACACCCTTGGCCAAGCCCATCCAGAGTGGTGCCACAAGCATGGCAGTGTGCAAAGAGCCCTAATGGGGCCAGAACCACTCCAAAGGGACTCCTGCCCCAGAGAGGGGAAGAAAACTATCCTTAGCAGTCCAACTGAGGCCCCAGCAGTAGACTAGGAGCAGACACCAGATCTGACTACAGGCCCCGCCCACCAACAAAAGCTTCTCTGAGGCAATGCAAGGAGAGTGCCCTGCAGTTCTGTGCTATAGAATCTCTGGCAAAGGCCTGGTCTGACTCAGTTCAAGCCCAAGGCAGTCCCGGTTTGACCCAGTAACAACAAAGGACCAAACTCTACCCTCAACAATGGCAAAGAGAGCCATTGCAGATGACTGGTCTGAAGACAAACCTAGCTCAACCGTAACAGTAGGGCTTGCGCAACACACAGAGACGAAGCTTCTGAAACACCAGGTTCAGTGAGCAGGGGACACTGCACTGCAAGGCACTACAGGACCTCTTCTTCGTAGGACCAGCACTTTCAAAAGCAGGAAATACAGCTGCCTTTCCTAACACATAGAAACAGACATAGAGGATTAGACTAAATAAGGAGACACAGGAATATGTCCCAAATGAAAGAAGAGAACAAAATCACAGCAAGAGAGCTAAATAAAACAGTGATAAGTGATAGATAGGCTTGATAGAGAATTTAAAGTAACAGTCATAAAGATACTCACTGGACTTTCAAGGAGTGGAGGACCTCAGTGAGACCCTCAAGAAAGAGAAAACATAAAAAAAAAAAACAAATCAGAAATGAAGAACTGAAAAACTGAAATTAAAAATACACCAGAGGGATAAACAGCAGACTAGAAGAAACAGGACAGATCACTGACCTGCAGGACAGAGTAATGGAAAGCAATCAAGCTCAATAAGAGAGAGAAAAATAGTAATAGTAAGTGAAAACAGACTTAGAAAACATAATGACACCAGCAAGAGTAGTAACATTTGCTCTACAGGGATCTGAGAGGGAGGAGAGACAAAAGGGCGCAGGACGTTACTTGAAGAAGTAACAGGACGCGAGCCCAGCAGCCGCGTTTTTTCTGGGGAAGCAGCAGGTGGAATGGCGCAGCCGAGGGTACCCGGAGCCTCCACCTAGATGGGGTGTTGGAAAATCTCTAGAGCTTGGTAGAGCTGAATGGGCTACACGAAAAGCTTGAAAGCCAAGGTCAGGAAGAGCGATGAGAACGAAGTGAAGAGCAGCAATTCCAGGGACAGAACATCGACCACTTTCTGGAAGGTAGGACGTAGGAGAAGCGAGTCTGAAGCGATGGGCAGACAGACCGCGGGGGAAGGGCCGGATCCTGACAAGCAGCAGAGCAGCGGAGCACAAAATCTGAACTTTTAGAAGTCTGCTCCAGGGGGGCATCACTCCAGAGGTGAAGCGGGGCTGGAGCCCTTGCAGGGACAGCGTGGCCTCAGGTCCCGCGGGGTCACAGAAGGTTTGGGGTGTCTGAGTGCAGCAGAGCTCGCAGGTATTAGAGCGGGGAAGCCGGCTGCAGAGACAGAGCTGAGGAGTGAGCTCTCAGCTCGGGGTTACTTTAAACTGTGATCCCCGGCACAGCTGGGCCACTGCTCTTTGAGCAGGGACCCCACAAGTGGCAGATCCGGGGAGATCCACACTTCTCCACCGGAAGAGCAGTGTGGCAGGAATCTGCTGGGTTTGGAGACTCCAAATGGGGTCATGTGCCAGAGACAGAAACACTTGGTCGCAGGCCAGGTGAGCTCGGAGTGCGGCCAGAGACCAGGGAGACAGGAGGGATTGACCCCTCTTCTCCAAGGACACACTGAGGAGTGGGGCCCAAGCTCCCGGGAGGCTGCCATTTTCATTCTCGTCCTCCAGAGCTCTCCAGAAAGTGTTCAGGGAACAAAAGCATGAACCCAAGCAGATTACTTAGCCCAAGCCTGGCAGGGGCAGTGCAATTCTGCCTCAGGCAAAGACATTTGAGAATCACTACAACAGGCCCTTCCTCGAGAAGATCAGCAAGAACATGCAGCCAAGACCAAGCTCACTGATCAAGAACGGTGGAATTCCAGAGGAGGGGAAAGCAAAGCATGGAGTTCATGGCTTTATCCCTATGATTCATTAATCTTGCAAAGTTAATTAAACTTTTAATTTTATTTTTTTCTTATTCTAATTTTTTAAACTTTTCCTCTTTTAAAGTTTTTTAAGTAGTTTATCTTAACAATACGTTTCTTAAAAATAATCATTTTAAACCTTTATTATAGTCATATTTTTTCCTTCATTGTACCTAACTTTATTTTTTGTATACATATAGGGGTTTTTTTTTTTTTCCTAAAAAATTTTGGGATACAATTTCTTCTAATAGATCAAAATATACCTTAAATCTAGCCCAGGGCTTTGTTCTAGTCTCCAGCCTGAGCAAATTCTCTCCACTTTTTCTTTGATTTTGTTATTAATTGGTTTATATACTTGGCTGCTCCCTGTTAGGGGCATAGATATTTAAAATTGTTAGATCTTCCTGTTGGACAGACCCTTTGAGTATGATATAGTGTCCTTCTTCAACTCTTATTGTAGTCTTTGGCTTAAAATCTAACTTATGTGGTGTAAGGATTGCTATCCCAGCTTTCTTTGGATGTCCATTAGCATGGTAAATTGTTTTCCACCTCTTCACTTTAAATCTGGAGGTGTCTTCAGGTCTAAAATGAGTTTCTTGTAGACTGCATATTGATGGGTTTTGTTTTTTTATCCATTCTGATACCCTGTGTCTTCTGATTGGGGCATTTAACCCATTTACATTCAGGGTAACTATTGAAAGATAGTAATTTAGTGCCATTGTATTGCCTATAAGATGACTGTTACTGTATATTGACTCTGTTCCATTCTGGTCTACTACTTTAAGGCTCTCTCTTTGCTTAGAGGACCCCTTTCAATATTTCCTGTAGGGATGGTTTGGTGTTTACAAATTCTTTTAGTTTTTGTTTTTTCTGGAAGCTTTTTAGCTCTCCATCTATTTTCAATGAAAGTCTAGCTGGATATAGTATTCTTGGCTGCACATTTTTCTCATTTAGAGCTCTGAATATATCATGCCAGTTCTTTCTGGCCTGCCACATCTCTGTGGATAAGTCTATACCAGCAAATTTGACAATCTGGAAGAAATGGATGCATTCCTAAAGATGTATAAACTACCAAAACTGAATGAGGAAGAAACAGAAAACCTGGAAAGACTAACCAGTAAGGAGATTGAAACAGTCATCAAAAATCTCCCAACAAACAAGAGCCCCGGGCCAGACGGCTTCCCAGGGGAATTCTGCCAAACATTTAAAGAAGAATTAATTCCTACACTCCTGAAACTGTTCCAAAAAACAGAAATGGAAGGAAAACTTCCAAACTCATTTTTTTGAGGCCAGCATCACCTTGAACCCAAAACCAAAGACCCCATCAAAAAAGAGAATTACAGACCAATATCCTTGATGAGCACAAAGGTGAAAATTCTCACCAAAATACTAGCCAACAGGATCCAACAGTACATTAAAAAGGATTATTCACCACAACCAAGTGGGATTTATTCCAGGGCTGCAAGGTTGGTTTACATCTGCAAATCAATCAATGTGATACAATACTTAATAAAAGACAGAACAAGAACCATATGATACCCTCAATAGGTGCTGAAAAAGCATATAACAAAGTACAGCATCCTTTCTTGATCAAACTCTTTAAAAAGTGTAGGGACAGAGCATACATACCTCAATATCATCAAAGCCATCTATGAAAAACCCAGAGCGAATACCATTCTCAATGGTAAAAAACAGAGCTTTTCTGCTAAGGTCAGGAACACAGCAAGGATGTCTACTATCACCACTGCTATTCAACATAGTACTAGAAGTCCTAGCTTTAGCAATCAGACAACAAAAAGAAATTAAAGGCATCCAAATTGGCAAAGAAGAAGTCAAACTATCACTCTTTGCAGATGATATACTTTATGTGGAAAACCCAACAGACTCCACTCCAAATCTGCTAGAACTTGTACAGCAATTCAGTAAAGTTCAGGATATAAAATCAATGCACAGAAATCAGTGGCATTTCTTTACACCAACAAAAAGACAGGAGAAAGAAAAATTAAGGAGCCAGTCCCATTTACAATTATAGCCAAAACCATAAGATACCTAGGAATTAACCTAACCAAAGAGGCCAAGAATCTGTACTCAGAAAACTATAAAGTACTCATGAAATAAACTGAGGAAGACACAAAGAAATGGAAAAATGTTCCATGCTCATGGATTGGAAGAACAAATATTGTGAAAATGTCTATGCTACCTAGAGTAATCTACATGTTCAATGCAATGCCTATCAAAATGCCAAAAAGTTTTTTTTTTTCCCCCAAAGGAATGGAACAAATAATCCTCAAATTTGTATGGAACCAGAAAAGACCTTGAATGGCCAGAGGAATGTTGAAAAAGAGAGCCAAAGTTCGTTGCATCACAATTCCAGACTTCAAGCTCTATTACAAAGCTGTCATCATCAAGACAGTATAGTACTGGGAAAAACAACAACAAAAAAAAAAAAAAAAAAAAAAAAAAAAAGGCAAACCACCAGACACATAGATCAATGGATCAATCTCTATTCTTAGAGAGCCCAGAAATATACCCTCAACTCTATGGTCAACTAATCTTTGACAAAGCAAGAAAGAATATCCAGTGGAAAAAATCTCTTCAACAAATGGTGTTGGGAAAATTGGGACAGCCGCATGCAGAAAAATGAAACTGGACCATTTTCTTACACCACAAACAAAAATAGATTCAAAATGGATGAAAGACCTCAATGTGAGGCAGGAATCCATCAAAATCCTTGAGGAGAACAGGCAGCAACCTCTCTGACCTCAGCCACAGCAACTTCTTCCTAGAAACATCACCAAAGGCAAGGGAAGCAAGGGCAAAAATTAACTAGTGGGACTTCATCAAGATCAAAAACTTTCGCACAGCAAAGGAAACAGTAAACAAAACCAAAGACAACTGACAGAATGGAAGAAGATATTTGCAAATGACGTATCAAATAAAGAGGTAGTATCCAAAATCTATAAAGAACTTAGCAAACTCAACACCCAAAGAACAAATAATCCAATCAAGAAATGGGCAGAGGACATGAACAAACACTTCTGCAAAGAAGACATCCAGATGGCCAACAGACACATGAAAAAGTGCTCCACATCACTCGGCAGTGGGGAAATACCAATCAAAACCACAATGAGATACCACTTCACACCAGTCAGAATGGCTAAAATTAACAAGTCAGGAAACGACAGATGCTGGCAAGGATGCAGAGAAAGGGGAACCCTCTTACACTGTTGGTGGGAATGCAAGCTGGTGCAGCCACTCTGGAAAACAGCATGGAGGTTCCTCAAATGTTGAAAATAGAGCTACCCTATGATCTCACAATTGCACTACTGAGTATTTACCCTAAAGATACAAATGTAGTGATCCGAAGGGGCACGTGCATCCTAATGTTTATAGTAGCAATGTCCATAATAGCCAAACTATGGATAGAACCTAGATGTCCAACAACAGTTGAATGGATAAAGATGTGGCGTATATACGCAATGGAATACTATACAGCCATCAAAAGAAACAAAATCTTGAATTTGCAACAACATGGATGGAACTAGAGGGTATGATGCTATGTGAAATACATCAATCAGAGAAAGACAAGGATCGTATGATCTCTCTGATATGAGGAATTTGAGAGGCAGGGTGGGGTTCGTGGGGGGTAGGGAGGGAAAAAATGAAACAAGATGAGATTGGGAGGGAGACAAACCATTAAGAGACTCTTAATCTCATGAAACAAACTGGGGGTTGCTGGGGGTAGGGGGTAGGGATAGGGTGGCTGGATTATGGACACTGGGGAAGGTGTGCTATGGTGAGTGTTAGGAAATGTGTAAGCCTGATGATTCACAGACCTGTACCCCTAGGGCAAATAATACATTATATGTTAATTTAAAAAAAAAAAAAGGAAGGTAAAAATAATAGGTGAAAACTTCCCAAATCTGGGGAAGGAAATAAGATATTCAGGAGCACAGAGAGTCCCCAACAAAATCAATCCAAGAAATTCCACATCCAGACATGTGGGGATTAAAGTGTCAAAAAAAGTGGTGATAAAGAGAGGATTTTAAAAGCAGTAAGAGAGAAAACATTTGCATACAAGGGAAACAGCATTAGGGTATCAGCTGATTTTTCAGCAGGACTTTGCAGGCCAGAATAGAGTGGCATGATATATTCAAAAGATTGAAGGAAAAAAAATGCAACCAAGAATAATCTATCCAGCAAGGCTGTCATTCACAATAGAAGACAAAGAGCTTCCCCCCATGAACAAAAGTTAAAGGAATCAATGATCACTAAGCCAGCCGTACAAAATGTTCAAGGAGAATGAGTGGAAAAGAAAAACTGCAAGTAGGAGTAAGAAAAGTAGAGGGTACCAAAGCAGTAAAAATAAGTATCTCTGTGAAAATCAGTCAAAGGATTCACAAAATAAAACAATGTAAGGTATGACATCATATACCTAAAAAGGGGTGAGGAGATGAGTAAATAATGGGTTTACACTTAAATGATCATCAACCTTAATATAGACTGCTATATGCAGGGATGTTACATATAAACCTAATGGTAACCAGGAATAGATATGAAAAGAATAAAGAGAGTGAAAAGAAAGGAACAGAGAAGAACTATAAAACAATCATAATGATTAAGAAAATAGCAATAAGTACATACCTATCAATAATGACTTTGCTGTAGATTTTTCCCTTTCAGCATTTTAAAATTAATATAACACTATACACTAACTATACTGGAATTTTTGGAAAATATATTACTTTGAATGTAAATGGACTAAACACTCCAATAAAAAGACATGAGGTTAATACATTAATAAAAATAATTTTAAAGGGGGACGCCTGGGTGGCTCAGTTGGTTGGACGACTGCCTTCGGCTCAGGTCATGATCCTGGAGTCCCGGGATCGAGTCCCGCATCGGACTCCCAGCTCCATGGGTAGTCTGCTTCTCTCTCTGACCTTCTCCTCATTCATGCTCTCTCTCACTGTCTCTCTCTCAAGTAAATAAATAAAATCTTTAAAAAAATAATAATTTTAAAGGGATTTAAAAAAAAAAGAAAAGAGGGGAAAAAAAAGACACGAGGTGATAGGATTAAAAAAACAAGACCCATCTATATGCTGTCCTCCAAGACACTCAGTTCAGACCTAAAGACATATAAAGACAGATTGAAAGTGAGAAAATGGAGAAACATTTATAATGCAGATGAATGTCAAAAGAAAGCCAGAGAGGGAATACTTAAATCAGAAAAAATAGACTTTAAAAACAAACAGACTTGTAGTAAGAGAGAAAGAGGAACAATCCAACAAGAAGAAATAACAATTATAAATATTTATGCCCCTAACATAGGAGCACCCAAATACATAAAGAAGCTAATGATGAATATAAAGAAATTAATCAGTAGTAATATAATAATAGTAGGGCACCTTAACACTCCACTTACATCAATGGACAGACCATCCAAACAGAAAATCAACAAGGAAACAGTGGCTTTGAATGATCCACTGGACCAGGTGGATTTAACAAACATGTTTAGAACGTTCCATCCTAACAGAGCAGAATACACATTCTTTTCAAATGCACATGGGTCATTCTCCAGAACAGATCATATATTAGGGCACAAGTCTCAACAAATTCAAGAATTTCAAAGTCATACCATGTACATTCTCTGACCAAAATGCTATGAAACTAGAAGTCAACCACAAGAAAAAAATCTGGAAAGATGACAAATTCATGGAAGTTAAATAACAATTTATTAAAATATGAATGACTCAACCAGGAAATTTAAAAAATTAAAAACAAACAAAATAGTAGCACAGATCAGTGAAATCAGCATCCTGTACTTTCAAAAGATCAAAACTGATAAACCTTTAGACAGACTCATCTAAGAGGGAAGAAGGGAGGGAAGAAAGAGAGAGAGAGGACTCAAGTAAATAATCTAAAAAAAGAAAGAGGAGAAATAACAAGTAACACCACAGAAATAGGAAGGATTACAAAAGAGTATTTTGAAAAATTAAACAACCTAAAAGAAATATATAAATATCTAGATATATATAACCTCTCAAAACTGAATCAGGAAGAAATTGAAAATTTGAACAGACCAATTACTAACAATAAAATTGAATCAGTAATAAAAAAAAAAAAAACTCAACAAACAAAAGTATAGGATAAGGTAGATGCACAGGTAAATTCTACCAAAGATTAGAAAATTAATATCTACTTTTCTCAAACAATGCAAAGAAAAAAATTAAGAAAAGGAAAAAAAGTGAGGCCAGAAAGTTTCCAAATTCATTGCATGAGGCCAGCATTACCCTGATACCAGATAAAGACACTACCAAAAAAAGAGAACTATAGGCCAGTATCTCTGATGAACACTGAACAACCAAGTATTAGCCAAATATATCCAACAATACTTTAAAAAAATCATTCGCCACAATCAAGTGGGATTTATTCCTGGGATGCAAGTGTGGTTCAATATTTGCAAACCAATCAATGTGATATGCCATATTAACAAGAGAAATGATAAAAACCATATGATCATTTCAGTAGATTCAGAAAAAGCATTTGACAAAGTATAACAAGGATTCATGACAGAAACCCTCAACAAAGTGGGTTTAGAGGACCCACACCTAACATCATTTTCAATGGTGAAAAACTGAGAGCTCTTCCACTAAGGTCAGGAACAAGATAGAGATGTCCGCTCTCACCACTTTTATTTAACATAGTACTGGAAGTCCTAGTCATAGCAATCCGATAACAAAAAGGAAAAAAAAGGCATTCAAATTGGTAAGGAAGAAGTAAAACTTTCACTATTTGCAGATGACATGATACTATATACAGAAAACCCAAGACTCTACACACACACACACACACACACACACACACACACACAACTACTAGTACTGATCAATGAATTCAGTAAGGTCATAGAATACAAAATCAAGATACAGAAACCCATTGCATTTCTAGACACTAATAATGAAACAGCAGAAAGAGAAATCAAGAAAACAATCCCATTTACAACTGCACCAAAATAACAAAATACCTAGGAAAAAACTTAACCAAGGAGGCACAAGACCAATATTCAGGAAACTACAAAACGTTGAGGAAAGAGATGAAGAGGATACAAACAAATGGAAGGATATTCCATGCTCATGAGTTGGAAGCACAAATATTGTTAAAATGCCATACTACCCAAAACAATCTACAGATAAGAACGTCATCCCTATCAAAAGACCAACAGCATTTTTCACAAAACTAGAAGAATCTTAAAATTTATATGGAACCACAAAAGATCCCAAATAGCCAAAACAGTCTTGAGAGAGAAAAAAAACCAGAATTATCACAATCCCAGATTTAAAAATACACTACAAAGGTGTAGTAATCAAAACAGTATGGTATGGGCACAAAAAAATAAAAGACACACAGATCAATGGAACAGAATAGAGAGCCCAGAAATAAACCCACAATTAATCTTCAATAAAGGAAGAAAGAATATACAATGGGAAAAGAGTCTTTTCAACAAATGGTGTTGGGGAAACTGGACAGCAACATGCAAAAGAATTAAATTGAACCACTTTCTCACACCATACACAAAAATAAACTCAAAATGGATTAAAGATTTAGATGTCTGAGCTGAAACCATAAAAATCCTTGAAAAGAGCACAGGCAGTCATTTCTCTGCCATCAGTCATAGCAACACTTTTCTAGATACGCCTCCTGAGGCAAGGGAAACAATGCACTACTGGGACTTCATCAAGGACAGGACGGGAGGGAAGGGGAGGAGAGGAGAGAAAAACTTCGCACAGCAAAGGAAACAATCAACGAAACTAAAAGACAACTTGCAAAATGAGAGAAGATATGTGCAAATGACGTATCCAATAAACGGTTAGTATCCAAAATATAAAAAGCTGATACAACTCAACACCCCCAAAACAAATAACCCAACTAAAAAATGGGCAAAAGACATGAACAAACATCTCTCCACAGAAGACATCCAGATGGCCAACAGAAACCTGAAAAGATGCTCAACATCACTGATCATCAGGGAAATGCAAAACAAAACTACAATGAGACCTCACACTCGTCAGAATGGCTAAAGCTGAAACAAGAAACAAGTGTTAGTGAGGGTGTGGGGGAAGGGGAGCACTCCTGCACTGTTCCTGGGGACGCCAGCGGGTGCAGCCGCTCTGGAGAATAGTATGGCAGTTCCTCAAAAAGTTAATTAACAGAATTAACAAATGATACAGTAATTTCACTATTGGGTATTTACCCAAAGAATACAAATTTGTAGAGATACACACACCTGGATGTTTGCTGCAGAATTATTTCTAGTAGTCAAGATATGGAAGCATCCTAAGTGTCCACTGATAAAGACGAAATGGATAAAAGATAGGGTATCTTTATACAATGAAATCTTACTCGGCCATAAAAAATTAAAATCTTGACATTTACACCAACATGAAAGGATCTAGAGGGTATAATGCTAAGTGAAACAAGTCAGAAATACAAACACCATCTGATTTCACTCATATGTGGAAATTAAGAAACAAAATAGGTGAACAGAGAAGAAAAAGAGATAAACCAAAGAACATTTTTATCTATAGACAACCGACAGGGAGGGGGGTGTGAGGGGCGAACTAGGTGAAGGAATTAACGTACACTTATCATGATGAGCACTGAATGATGTATGTAATTGTTGAATCACTATACTGTACACCTGAAACTAATACAACATTGTATGTTAACTATATTGGAATTAAAATTTTAAGAAAACACACAGGGGACTTCAATAGCCATTCTCTAAAGAAGACATAAAAATGACCAACAAGTACATAAAAAGTGCTCACCATCACTAATTATCAGGGAAATGCAAATGAAAACTACAATGAAATATCATCTTCCACCTGGTAGGATGGCCATCATTAAACAGCAAGAGAGAAAATTGTTGGCAAGAGGGATGCTTGGGTGGTTCAGTCGGTTAAGCATCTGCCTTTGGCTCAGGTCATGATCCCAGGGTCCTGGGATCAAGTCCCACATCAGGCTCTTTGCTCAGTGGGGAGCCTGCTTCTCGCTCTGCCCCTTCCTACTAATGCTCTCAAATAAATAAAATCTTAAAAAAAAAAAAAAAAATGTCGGCAAGACTGGTGAAGAGAGAACCCTGAGCATTGTTGGTAGGAATATAAAATGGTGCAGCCACCATGAAAAAACCGTATCACGGTTCCTCCAAAAATTAAAAATAGAAATACCATATAACCCATCGATTCCATTTCCAGGTATTTATCCAGAAGAAATGAAATCAGAATCTTCAAGAGGTATCTGTTATCCTATGTTCGCTGTAGCAATATTCACAATAGCCATGGTATGGAAACCACCTATGTGCGCGGGCAGATGAATGGATAAAGTGTGGTATGCAGGTCATCGACCATTATGCGCGAAAGGAGGACCATTTAAGATCATGTGAATTACTAGACAACATTACGTTAAGTGAAATAAGCTAGATGCAGGAAAACAAATACTGCATGATCACTTATATGTAGAATTTTAAAAAGTTGAACTTAGAGAAATAGTATAGAATGGCGGTTCTTAGGGGCTGGGACATGTAGGAATGGGGAAATACTGACCAGAGGGTTCACTTTCTTTAACTTTCAATTATAAAATGAGCAGGTTCTAGAAATCCACTGTATGCATGGTGACACTTGATAATAATTTAGTACACAAGTTGAAATTTGCTAGGAGTAGATCTTAAAGAGTTTTCAATACACACACACAAATGTAAGTCTAGGAAGTGATGACTTAGCTAGTTTGTGGCAGTTGTTACATAAGATATGCTTACATCACACCACCAATTGTACACCTTATATATATGTAACTTTGTGTCAATCTCCACCATAGGTCATGCTCATATTCAGGTCTTACTGCAGCCTCCATGAGATTCAGTCTTTAGCATCCTCCGCACAGCCATAAGGCTCCTTCCTAGCAGACGATCTCAGCACCGTCACTCCTCCCCAACAGGTAGGCACATTTGGGGGCTTGCCCTGGACTTCCCTGAGCTAGGTGGGATCCTGTGAGGGAGCTTTCCTCTCCAAGTAACAGCACACCCACTCATCGGGGCAGACTTCATTCTTCTCACGTAACTCAAGTGTGGAGGTGGGCAAGAACTGGCATTGTCCCCAAAGTTCAGTGATGTCAGAGCTCTAGGCTGGCATGGCATCCCTTGCTCTCATGGTCACAAGATGGCAGCAGCAGCCCTGGTCTTCACACAACTGTGTCTGAAAATAAGCAGCAGGATAAGGCACAAGTTTCTCCTCCACAACCTTCTGGAAGGTACCCTCCACCACTCCTTACAGCTCATTGGTGGCATCCAGTTACAACCTCTCCCTAGACCAAGAGCTACGGTACCTTTCCAGAGGTCCCAGCACCTCCCGTGGGGTAGCCACAGCTCTCCTCCGGCCTTCAGGGCTGAAACGCCACCTTGTATCTAGGCTTCCCTGGAAGTTCTGTCTTCTCTCCAGGATGCACTCTGGAGAAGGGCAGCAAACCTGCCACCCACTGGCCGTGGCTCCCATCCGGCCTGTCCCAGAGAGATGAGCCTAGGGATCCCCCCCAGCACCTCCCCCTACTCTAGCTACACGACTCATTGCCCTCAGTCCTCCAGGTCTACCTCTTGACAAGTTTATACAAAATGCCAAAAAATAAGTTCAAGTACCTGCTTTTGCCACTTTCCAGTGGCCTCTGGCATTCACAGCCACGAAATCCGCCCTGGTCATATCGTTGTGTGTCTGCTTCCATGAGGCAACAAGCTAAGCTTCTGAGCCTAATCGCAGGGGTGGAAGAACTTCCCGTAAAGGGAGAGACGACAGGCCTTAAGGCGTAACCCAGTGTCGGGGGTGGGAAAGTCTGGGAGGGAGCTGCAGTGTATACGTGAACTTCCTACCTTCTGCTTCATTTGCTATGAACCTAAAACTGGTTTTTGGTTTGTTTTTTACAATTATTTTTAAGTATTTATTTGGCAGAGAGACAGTGAGAGAGGGAACACAAGCAGGAGTGGGAGAGGGAGAAGCAGGCTTCCCGCTGAGCAGAGACCAACTCGGGGCTTGACCCCAGGGACCCTGGAATTATGCCAGGAGTTGAAGGCAGATGCTTAAGGACTGAGCTACACCAGTGCCCCAAAATGCTTTTTTTAGATTTTAATTGAGAGAGCAGGAGTGGGGATGAGTAAGAGAGGGAGGGGACTCCCTGCTGAGCAGGGAGCTGCAGGCGGGAGAGGGCTCCCTTCCACAGCACCGGGATCTCCACCCGAGCCAAAGGCACATGCTTAACCAACTGCGCCACCCAGGAGCCCCAACCCTAAAACTGTTCATTTAAGTGGGAGTAAAAGCCTTATCAGCTCTAGTTCTGTACCAAACCAAAAGAACTACACCATAGGAGCAGCTGGGCTGCTCTCTGGAGAGGTGGAGGCCCCACGGCCCTTCCGACTGGACCTCCTGCCTCAGCTGGAAATCCACTGTCCAGGCGTTAATGGCAGGCATGGGCCAGAGCCTGCTCACCTTCTCCACACCCCATTCCCTCCTAACATCCTCTGCTGCGGTTCCCCACACGCCTCCTCCCCCATCTGCTTGCTGGGGAAAAAGACTGTTTGGCCTGGCAATGGGCCTGCCCTTGTGACCCCACCCACTGTCAGCAGAGGGGTCACCGGGCAGCAGTGCCTAGTCATCTTCAAAAGGCTGACGGACCGTTTGTAACAGCCTTTGTGACAAAAAGTGGACATCTTGGAAAGGGAGATGTCCTGGAGACGGCAAGAAGCTAGAGCTTTGAGGATGTTGGTCAGGATGCTTCCGGCAGGCAGTGGGCAGCCTCAGCATTTCTGAAACTCGGACTTCCCTAACCCACACTCTGCTGGTACTAATAGCGGCCCACAGCCATTACTCTACCCCATAGCCCTCTTACTCAGGGAAAACTAGCCTCTAAGTCCAACTAAAATGGTCAGTTACAGGTTTCAAACAAGAGGCAGGACCCCGGCATCCACACCCAGCAGATGGCTCAGGTGGGCCACCCAACCAGCCAACACTGCTGAGTGCACTGCTGGCCCATGTGCAGGGGCCGGTCCCTCAGCTTCCCTCCCAAGACCTCGACAGAGGAAGGCAAGCTAAGAAACACAAAACAGGGGGAGCAAGAACACATGGGAGTCAGTTCAGTGGAATGCAGGAGACAACGAAGTCTGGTCGACACGGCCCAAGTGCTTCCATGAGGATGGTTAGAAAAGAATTCAGAATACTTCTGGAAGTAGAACTAGCAGAAATCTGAAATGTTAATGCAAGTATCACCTCTAATCTTAGTATATAGCCAGTATCAATTCCACTTTCTCGCTCTTTCCCAATGCATTTTTCACTCAAATCAGTGCACACCAAATTTATGTAATTTTGCCCATCAACCGGAATCCTTCAATTTTAAAAGGATATACAACGTAAAAGGCATCTTAAGAGCCACATCCAACTATCTCAGTCTACAGAGAAGTTTAAAGCCCCAGTCAGAGGTGTGGACTATGCCTGGAACCCACCTCCTCACCTTTCCTCCAGGATGTGAAACTTTACATTACTGTTCACAGTAGGATGGAGTAAATTAAATCTAGTGCTGGGATGTGAATACACGCACATCCCAGGCTCAAGAGATGTTTGAGCCAGACTGGGGAATCAGAGGACAGCAATTTTTGCAAGGTAATGTCCGCCTGAGTAGATGCGGACAAATTACTCCCAAGAAAGTGGAGGCACCCTGAGCATAAATAACTGTGTGCGCAGAGACACACAAGCGCTTGTACAAATGGAAGTGTTGGATATGCAAGTCAGCTTCATTAGTGCACATCTGTGAAGAGTATGATCAGCAAATCACTGTGAATAAAACAATGATCTTAACAGATCTTAAAACAAGTCTTCTACAAGAATAGAGAGGATTTAAAAATGATTTTAAAACCACAAGTTTTAAAATAGTATTTTATTGAAAACTTAGTGTCCATGTACACATTCAAGATTCACTCACAAGGTTACATACCAGAATGGAGCTCAATGCAACGACAGTTCCCACAATATGCAACACACTCTAGAGCCGCCCAAATTTCAAGTCCACCTCCAGACCCCTCTGTAAGCTAAATATTTACAAACAGTGTAGGAAACAGCAAATATTTTGAGAGCCTCATTCAATGCCTTCATTCAAGTTTAACACAGGCTACACAGAGGGAAACAGCTAGTGGTTTCTGGATTAGAAACAGGAACCTGACCAAAACCAAAAAACCTGTTTTTCGAAACTTTCCTGTGACCTCAAAGTGAGACTCATAAGCAACCAGGTACTCTTCAGAGGCCCACGTGCTCACTAGCTGACCTGTAGTAACCAACACCGACGCCGCGGTGTGCTCTGTAAATCACTAAGGCGAACACGGCTTCCTGTGGTATTCCTGCAATATTTTCATTTCTAAGAAAACCCGCAGGAAGAACGGTGCTTATACCAAAACAAGATGATAAGGAACAGGTTACCGAGGAATAATAAGGCCCTAAGAAAGGCAGCAGGTCGTATAGTTACCTCCTTGTGGGCAAAATCCCTGCCCTAAAACTATGCAACCTACTACCTCTTCCTAGGAACCCATTTTTTCCCACGCTGGTCTTCTACTTGGCAGTTGTACTTCAAACTAACCTGTTAAATCAGGTCATATTCTTTGGGATTTATTTCAAATTCACATTAATTAGACTTTCTTCACTGACGCTACTGGCCATGACCTTGGTAATATTCACAAAAGCATTTGCTTAAAACCAAACCTCTTGTTAAAAAGAACAAAAATGCAATTATATCAGGAGATACAAAATATCTTAGAAGCCCAATACCTCCCAGCCCATCTATATTGCTGGAGCCACAGACTTTTAAAAACAAAGTATTACCAAAATTTAAATACCTAATTTCACAAAATCTCCAGCCCCTTTTGAGCCACTGGAAAATGAGTGACACTGTATGTAAATGCTGCTTGCCACCACCCACGGAAGCACGTTAACTTACCGAGTTCCCTTTGGACACCAAGTGTTTCTTAGTTCCAGGCCCCTCCTGGGCCCCGGGATTTGAGTTTTTGACCTAAGTGCTTTTACAGAATACATCAGTTCTCTACAACCTGATTTACTTATTTGGCTTGGCTAGAAGATACAGATTCCTCTTCTCCAGACCTTAATTATTCCAACTGCGGAGTGGCCAGGATGTCCACAACAGGGGCAGAACGTGTGTCACAAAACCACCACCCACACAGTGAAGAGAAATACCCAATTCATCCGCTTCAGAAAAATTAAGCCAAAGAGAATTTCTCGAACATTCCCACTTTTCTTTGGCACATCAAAAGGCAATGAACATGAAAGGCCCACCCAAGAGAACTGGACGTTTTCTCTGTACAAAGTTCCTGCTGCCGATGGCAATGTACTAGAATTATGTGAGGCAGTAAGATTCAGGACAGATGGGAGGAAACATTTGGGAGGAGGTAACCTCTTCCTCACCTCCATACATTACCTCTTTCTCTCCTCCCAAAACAAAATAGACAGCAAGTGCTTTCAATGGGAGCTTTTACTGTTCTTTTGATTCTAAAGGCCTAAGGCAGGATATGGTTTGGTTACAGACGAAGGCTGAAACGTGGGCCTTTGGGGGGTGTTAAAACTCAAGTAGCCCTTTCTAGCATGATCCTTACATTTTCCTTTAAAACAATCAACTATGGATTTCCCCATCTGACAGCTTCAGAGGATTCCCCTTTGTGACAAGGGCCCCTTCAGGTTTGGGGGACAAAGCTGAGGTCTTTGTGACTTACCAGGAGCAATGGTAGGACCCAGAGCCCATCTCTCATTTCCCAGGCTGGAGGTGAAGCTGTCCAAGTCAACATACCAGTGAAACAGTGTTTACTTACAACGTCGTCGAAGGCCACCCAAAACCCCAAACTAGGAGTGATAAGCAACCCGAGTCCAGTTCAGCTCAGACAGTGCCTTTCCAGTCTGCATTTACCGCTGGCCCTGAACACACGCAGTGGGATGCAGAGCGATCAACCTATTCTTAATTCCAGAGGGGCTTAGTCCCCTGTTAAGATTTATTCTTTCCACTCTGAGATTTTCATTTAAATTTAAATTCCCAGAACACACTGTATGTGAAATGTTAAAACTACTAGAAGACTGTATGTACTGTAGGTACACTATCCTACCACAGAAAAAAACCAGCAACTGATACAAACAGAATACAAAATCATGTCAAAATTAATTCTTCTGAGTTTTAACATCATCTAGATAAAATGCAGCAAGTCTACTCCTCAGGGAAGGCAATAGATTGTATAGTTATCTCCTGAACAGGGTAAAATCACTACCCCACAACTATACAATCTACTACCTCACTCTGACAGAGCAATCTTTTCTTCTGGAATGAAGAACACAGTCTTTTTCGAAAGAAATATACAACATAAAAATTTTAGCATCAAATTAAAAATACACACTTATCCTTATATGTAAAAAATGAGAAACAAAGTATCCCCACTGCCATCTGGTCTACTTGCTCAAGTTTTTAATCAGTACATGAGTCAGCAACCTGCAAAACATAAAAAACGCTGCACTACAGCATTTTTACACAAGTTAGAATACTGTATAATAGCTATCAACGTTCTGTGAGGCCGTTGGGATGTAGATGTTTCTATCACGTTAGGAAAGACAGTAGATTGTATAGTTATCTCCCAGTGGTGGGTGTGACCCTAAAACTATACAACCTACTACCTCATCCCACAGTGAAGAGAAGGTCCGGCGTCAGCTGAACACCACGCGAAGGCGTCCTCTTCAGTCATCCTGGTTTCCCTGTGTGATGAATAGAGAAAAAAATTTCATTCACTCACCTTGAACACAAGTTTAATGGAACAAACCTTCTGAAACTAGCATTTTAAGTTCTAGTTACATTTATGATCTATGCAGTGCTTTCATTTCCTACTATTTGGTTAGTATTAAATGCTTATTTATCTGAATCTGCTCCTAATGCCGTATGTTTACAAGATACAGAAAGTACTTTCTTACGTTATCTCTTATTTGACGATCATCCTGACTTTTTTTGTCAAAAACGAAAATTCATAAAATCACCTATCTTTCCATGAGAAACAAACAAAAATCCATTATAAAGAACCTCTAATGAAATCTAATGCCCCCAAAACCCAGCAATGCTATACACCTTATAATCTATGATTAAATGCATTAATATATGCAAGAGGATGATATAAAAAAATACACAAAGAATCTTTCTTAATCATTCATTCATTCATTCTTCACGACCAGCATGGAACCCAATGCAGTGCTCAAACTCATGACCCTGAGATTAAGACCCAACTCAGATCAGGTCAGGACACTAACTGAGCCACCCAGACACCCCGAGAACTTAATTTTAAAATTAACTCAATGCTGGGGTGCCTGGGTGGCTCAGTGGGTTAAAGCCTCTGCCTTCGGCTCAGGTCACGATCTCGGGGTCCTGGGATCAAGCCCCGCATCCGGCTCTCTGCTCGTCGGGGAGCCGGCTTCCCCCCCTTTCTCTGCCTACTGTCTGCCCGCTTGTGATCTGTCAAATAAATAAATAAAATCTTTTAAAAAATAAAATAAACCCAATGCATATAATTCCATGGCAACCAACACTAAGTAGTCTTTTTAACAAAATTAACTGAATCGGACTCAGGACCAGCACCTTCCTCTAGCCAGAAAGGTGCTGTGAGGGTGTCAAAGGTAGAGATCAACATATTTAAGACCTTAGTACAATACTTTTGCACTAAGCAATATGATCACATTAGTTACATTAGCAACAGTGCCAAGACAATTCAATGGGGGAAAGGATAGTTTTTTCAACAAATAGTGCTGGGACAAATGGCTATATACACGTGAAAGAATGAATTTAGACCCCCTATCACACACCATCTATAAAAGTTACTTAAGACAAATAACCTATTTTAAAGGGCGAAGGGTTTAAGCAGGTATTTCTCCAATGACTAACAAGCACAAATGGCCAAGTACACGAGACACTCAGTATTACTTATGAGACATGAGGTACACCTAAACCAAAGTCACAATAGGATGCCACATTCAGATCCACTCAGATAATTATGATCAAAAAGACAAGTAAGTGTTGGTGAGGATATGGAGAAATTACAATTCCAACCCTCATATACAGCTGGTGGGAATGTGAAATGGGGCCAGGAGCTTTTGGAGAAGTTTAGTTGCTCACTAGGAAGTTAGTTACCAAATGACCAGCAATTCCAAATAGGTATATTCCCTAGAAAGTTAAACATACAAACTTGTACATGAATGTTTCATAGGAACGATACTCGTCTGGAGTCATCTAAAACCCAGATTCAAATTCTGGCCCTGCTCACTCACTGTTGTATACTGGGCTCAACGATCTGTGAGAATAAGGGGAAGATTTATCACGCACCCAACACACGTGCAGTGCCATGTCAAGACCTTCACATGTGCCATCTTCACCTTATTTAACAGTCATCTCGATTTCCATAGGTGGGAACTTGTGCTAAGTGTAATAACTCGCCCCAAGTTACAGAAGATTGCACTAGATCTTCAAACTTACTATACCTGAGCTCATTTCCATTCTATTAGGCCAGATGATCCAAAGTATGAACATGCAGATGACTGTCCCTACAAAGCCAAGCCTTTATAAGTCAAAATCTTTCCTTAGAACCAGCATGCTTCTTTTAAAAAAAAAAAAAATGACAGCCCCCGGGGTGCCTGGGTGGTTCTGCTGGTTAAGCAACTGCCTGGGCAACTGCTCAGATGGTGATCCCAGAGTCCCAGGGTCAAGTCCCTCACCGGGCTTCCAGCTCCGCGGGGAGTCTCCTTCTCCCTCTGACCTTCTCCCCTCTCATGCTCTCTCTCTCAAATAAATAAAGTCTTTTTAAAAAATAAATAAACAAACAATAAACAATACAAAATAAAATGACAGCCAACAGTTAGCAGTAAAACCAGCTGGTAGTACTTCTACCCCAATCCTCAACTCCAATCAATTTTTCTCATCTAAAACATGTCTGAGGGTGCCTTTGGCTCAGGTCATGATCCTGGAGTCCTGGGATCAAGTCCTGCCATCAGACTTCCTGCTCAGAAGGGAGTCTGCTTCTCCCTCTGCCCTGACCTCACTCTTGCAGCTCTCTTAAACAAACAGAATCTTAAAAAAAAAAAAAAAAAAAAAAAAAAAAAAA